>NW_027263547.1:0-84442 GCF_044049455.1 Aspergillus lucknowensis | reverse complement strand
AAAGAAAACAATAAAAAAAATAAAAAAAAAAAACATACAACAGTTGGGATTCGCATGTGGTCACCCACCATACTACTAACCAACCGGCGTGTGGCTTAAGTACGGCTGAGCGGACGGGAAGCCCTGTTTTCCACACCCTATGGTCGTATGTACCAGCTTCATCTGAAGCTCAACTCTTATCCCGCGGGGTTTCCCATCCACTCACCAAATGCAAAACGCAATTTCAAGAAAAAGAAAAAATAATGCACTTACTGGAAGGCAGTCATTGCTTCCCGCAGATTCCACGCGTCGAGGAATGCCTCTGGCGCAACAGGGAGCGCCATCGCGCTCCCGACAAGTAAAAGCTGCAGAGCTGTATTAATCTTCGAGATCCCAGTCGGCTTTACCTCGGCAGAAGGGAGCGAAAAGTCCCAGTATCGGGCCATAGTCTTCGGCGGTGGCAGCGAAATCCATCGGTAGTAGATTGCGGAGATGGCAAGGCCAACGTCCCGGCCGAGGATGATCACGGCAAGCCAGACTTGTAAAGTCAGCGTTATCCAGCATCGTCATCGGTCGAACTTACCGGGTATTGAGGCGTTAACTGCGAGGCAAGCAACACTGATTGTCATCAGCAGCTTATCGGCCATCGGGTCGATGACTGTCCCGACTACGGTCTGCAGGTTATATCGTCGTGCGATATACCCGTCAACGAGATCCGTAATGCCGGCATATGCAAACAGAGCCAGCGCTGTTGCATGGTAATCGTACACCAGAAAGTAGCCGACCAAAGGAGCTGCAACCAGCCGAGAAAAGGTGAGAATGTTAGGAACGGTGTATATATTCTCATGAGTGGGAATTGGAAGCCGCGAGAGAATGGGTGATTTCTTTCTCTCATTTCCGGGTGATCTAATACTGTCAGAATCACAGTAGTATACTTGGATACATGGCTAACACGGCAACAGACCCCTGCAATTTGCTTTCCTTGGCCGATTTCTCAGCAAACCCCCTTTTCGATAGCTTGAATCTCACCCATTGATGGGAGCTTCCAGCTGGGAGAATACTAGGTCTCTTCCGGCAGCCCGCAGCCAATGTCAATATTGAATACCGGCGTAGCCCTTGGCTTGGTTCATAGTTTTGCAGCGCCAGCCATCCTCTCATAGCGGTGCCGTGCCCGAGAGTATGGGAAGTTGTTAACCCACATTGCCTCGACGCACGGAGGGCTGTCGAGAAGAGGGGGCGTGCTGCCATGCTACCCCGTCCAAGCAAACACTAATGGTGAATCTTCGGCTCAGGCAATTGAAATCTCGACCTGGCCAGGTCTCGGAGAGGTGTTATGAGCAAACACGCCGAGTCATGTAGACCACGCGCTACTCGAATGAGTCTTGAATGGCAATGGATAAGACACTAAGAAGCAATTCAACATTCGCCGGCCAATCCGACTCAGATGCAATCCTTGTTGTTGCAGGGCAGCAAACTGAGCGCTCACGTGGTCACAGAAATCGGCGCACAGGCTGCGGCAAAGCTGACAACATCCACAATTTGGGAAGCAGAATGGGATAAGATGTATACAAAAGCGAGTAAAATATAAAGTGGCAGTGTAGGGGTCGATAAGAAGAAATGTCAGCGAAAAGAAGCAAAAAGCGCATCTATACAGAAACAAGTCCAAGACGGGAGCTCAGCATCGGCGGAGCTGGAAAGTAGTTAATCCGGCACGTGATAGCATCCCAACGCCAACACCACGGCATTGGTGGTTGCTTGTGAGGAGCAGTATCTCCACGATACTAGAAGCAAGTATCATGGATCTTACGCTTCCGTCCCTTATGGGTACTGCGCAGGTAGCTTTGGGGGCGTGGGGCCCCAGCAGCGTTGGAATTCTTCTCCGCATCCCGAGTTATATATCTTCAGCATCTGCGATACAAGCACGATAGAACTTCCCATGACAACAAGTTTGACAGTTGAAGGCTGCCACAAATTGGACATTCACACGAATGTTGCCTCCGCGTCTGCTTGTTCATACTGTCTTCCCGAGGGCCTCCAGCTGTTATTCTCATCTGACGCTGGGGCTCACCTGACATGCCCATGACCGTGACGTGCACCACAACTCTCAATCTCAAGAGTCAGAAGATAAGGATCACTTAACACAATGGACACCTGCTCTCAGACCGGATCCTTGACAATATTTCATCGTTTGCACGTTAAAGTCTCCTCCTTACTGACCATATCCATGGACCACCACACCCACATCGAGGACATCGACTATAGCCATGGTGCTAGACCACTTTACAGCTCCGATATTAACCTCCACAGAGGCGCCGCCACAGCCAGGACACATGCGTCCCGGGATATCCCCCAATAAACCGAGGGAAGCGACGCCTTTAGCAGACCCTAACGTCCCCGACCCTCGATTAAACATCAACAGACCGTGCATCTACGAGCGTCGACTCCCAGGGAATGCCTTTATCACAGCACACGTCCAGCGCCTTCAACACGGGTATTACTCCACGCCTGCTGTTTCAGATACGGACTTCGAGCACGTCGACTTCCTGGCCGTTAGCTGTGTCTTCCATTCTCCGGATACGATGAAACACCGGTTCAAAGCAGCCACCATCCGTGCCTCAGTATACACTCCTCACCAAACCAGCTCCAGCCGTGAAAGATCAAGTAGGACCTCCCGACCTAGATCCCGCAATGGGGTACCCACCCGTCCACACTTCCTCATGCACGCCCCGCACCTCCTATACGGCTCCCTCTCCCCAGAAACCCTGCAATGGAACTACAGCCTCTCCGGCTCCCTCGGCATCGCCCAGCTCCCGCTCATTGCCTCCCTAAACCCAGCCGCCGGTTTGAATGGTCGCTATCGCCGCTACGAAATGATGCGCATCCAGGGGTCCGTCCGCACACGGGGCAACGTCCCCGCCAGCCAAATCGTCTGGACCCTCGAGGAGAATACACTCCAGCGCTCGGGGCTGCCGCGCGAATTCACATTTGCCGTACTCATTGCGCAACCGGGCCCTGATCGTGGCCCTCGGACACGGACTCGCCGCGTGGTATTCGATCTCGAGATCGAGCCCGTTCTCCAGAGCTGGTTCGGCGCGTATCCGCAGTGGTGGCTGGAGTTGTGGAAGAGGTATCGAGCTGTGAAGAAGAGGCGGCGGGGTGTGGATTTCAGGACGAGCGTCGGGCAGAGGTTTGGGCCTGTTGCGTCGTCGCGGAGGGGGTTCAACTTTGCGGCGCTGGGAGGGGAGTTTGAGTCGTTTGTGGCATTGTCTGGGAGGAGGGCGACGTCCAATGTAGGTCCTACACACGTGGACCTGATGATGGGGTTTGTTAACTGACTGAGACAGACGGTACCTGCGGGAGATCCACAAGATGGCATGGACACAATGCCATTCCCACCACTCCCACAGCCAAACTCTAATCCCATGTCAATGCCAATGCCGGTGCCGGTGCCATACGCCGGGTTACAGAATCCAGGAGGGGTACAGGTTACTATACCGATAGGACCGGGGTCGGAACCGAGATCAAGGCCCCGTGAACGCCTACCCTCCCTCGGAGGTGACCTTCAATCCTCTGCACGCACGTCGAAGCCAACTGGAACTTACAGTGGGAGCAGCCGAAGAGATAGCAGTACGGGGAGAAATGAACCACGGCATAGACACTGAACCTCGTGGAATTGATCAATATAGATGGACGATTAATCGAGCGTTCAGAAACTTTTGAACTGATGAGAGATTTGCTGTGACCTGCACGAATACCCAATACCCAATAGCTCTCTCTTCCTCTCGATGTCTAGGTATGCACATTGCACACATAGATACGATGCTAACGTGGTAGTCGGGTGGATGGTAACAACCCCCTTGCATCCTCCATCCTACATACTTCGTAAAACCCGCAAGACCCTTACTCATCATCCTATTCCTCCCTCCCTTTAGTTGCATTAGTTACCAGCCACTGTCCCACTACCAATCACGACTAGAAGTAGTATCAGAAGTCCCAGTGCCCTGTAGGCAGCCATGCATTGCATAACGCATACTGCATACCGAAGACAAGGCACCCTGAGCACCAAGAAAAACCACACATACACGCACGCACACACGCATTCATGCACACAAACCATGGCAAGCGCAATGGGCGTTCCCATCCCATCCCATCCCATCCCACGCGACCAGCCACGCCATGCCCTTGTACCATACCGTACCGGCTATTCAGTGCATGCATGCATGTCGAGAATTCCTCCTACCTTTGTTTGTAGGAGGTGTAAGGCGGTCTTTCCTCTCCTCTCCTCTCCTCTCCTCTCCGCTCCGGAGTGTCTCTCTACTCTAATCTACCACCCCCCGTGCCGCTAGGTAGGTGGTCCTCAGCTCCTGATATCTCGCCTGATTTGACGATTGTGTAGATTTAGAGGGTAGGTTCTCCATGTCGTCAAGACTACAGGGTGATTTGGGTTAGGGTGGCTGGCTAAGTTAGCCTTTCAGGCATGGAAATGGAGGGCGGAGAGGAGATGGATGGGGCTGAACTGAATTCGGAGGGCATGTGCCATGTGGAACTCAATTGGGTTTGACTCGTGGGGAAAGATAACCTCAACCTCAACCTCAACCTCTGCCTCAGCCTCGACGTCAAATTTCCCAAGTTTAACTGTGTTGGTCAACTCAGCCGCTACGAACGACCCCTTGCATCACTGCCCAGTCTACCATTGTACATAGTGCCAGGTTATAGAGGAGCTTAGGAGCAACCAGATAAATTAATGCTGCAGTCTGGTACTTTTAGTCATTGACCACTCTCTTCAGCCACACATTACAACCGCAGACACCTGCAGAAATGAACCGGCCCTGCCATTGACTCATGTAAGGGCGACTTGAACAACAAATATAGTCTTCTGCGGCCACTGAACGCTTCCGTGGCGCGCTTGAGCATGTAGAAATAGCAAGTAAGGATAGGGGAATGTCGTAGTGGTAAAACACAATCAGATAACCGCCCGAAACCGTGACGTCCAAACCGACCCATTGCTCGTAAACACATCAAAGCCACACTCAAGCAAATGCCCAGAATAACCCCTGCCTCATGACGGACGCAGATTTGAAAGGACGAAAGGAAAAATGGCTGAAGCATCAATTTTGGTGTGCGTCGTCTCATCGTGGGAAAAGCAAAACAAGGCCGCCGACATCTTCTCTAAGAGCAGTGCATCATCCCAGTAATCATCTGTAGCGAACAAGCATAGTCTATGCCCAAACTGCCGCCCTTGAAATAAAAGACACAAAGAGGGGGAATAAAGCGAGTCAAAAGCACAAACCAGAGCATGATTGAGAAGGGGGAGGGCAGAGAGAAAGATCGAAATCGGCCGGCGAACTAGTGGATTATAAGAATAATTATATCTGTGGCTGCGCAGGAGCAGCCGTCGTCCATGCTGTCACCGGGTAATTGGCGTGGGTGGGAGGTGCCGTAGCATTTATATAATACTGGTGCTGATCGGTTCGTGGATAATACTGGGCAGGAACAGGGTTCGACTCCCGACGAGGTACAGTGGCATCGAAACTCAGGTTGCGGTGATCCAGGGGCGGATGCGCCGCTCCATCTAAGTGCCCCCCCAAGCTGAAGCTGCTCCGTTGCGAGTAGGTGGCAGGTGTTGACGGATCTACTGGCGAAGTGGCATCAGTTGCGACGCTTCGGGAAGAGATCGAGGATCGGTAGGCGGCTTGGCTCTGGTCGGACTGGGAGCGCGCACGGTCACTGATGGAGCTCGGGAGAGAGCCCGGGATGCTAGACGAAGACAGCGGACCGTGGCCCAGAGGATCAAAACCAGTACCATACGAGGGTTGCCCGCGGAACTGAGAATACTCGTCTTGTTTTTGAGGATGTGAAATCTGGGTTGGTGGCGTTGGCGTTGGCAGATAGGAGTGCTGGCCCGAAATCGGGCCACCCAGCGAAAATCCTGCAATAGAGGCCGACTGCGAAGGGTGCGTGGCCGGCACGTAAGCGTTCGTCTGCATGTAGAAATCCGTTTGTGGAGTTTGCATCGGATATGGTTGGGTTGGCACCATCTGTGTGCGATAAGGGAAGAGCGGATGGGAAGGGTCGTTCGGGTTTTCCATGCTCACAGTCTCCATATCATCAATCGGGGCGCGGAAATTTTGCTTCTGCGTCAATTCGGGGCGTGGTCGGATGAATTTCAGGCCTTCGACAGCTGATGGTGGCACAAGCGAGGAGTGCATTACATCCTCGACGCTATAATATGAAACCAGGTGATGGGTCACGCCGGAAACTGTCACGCTCATGGTCTTCTTTACCAAACCCGACTCTTTGAAGCCATACGAGTCCACTAGCGAGCCGACCAGCGCTCTCTCAACGTCCGATTGATGTGTCCTTTCCGCGAAGCTGCCGGTGGATGACGGAGAGTAGCTGCCGTTGGTGGTGTCCTGTCGCGGGTATGGCTCACCAGGCCTCCCTGTAGGGAGTGGTGGCCGTCGGGTCGTCTTCTTCATCGCCCGCTTCTTTTCTCCTGGAGGGAAAGGCTTCTCAAGTTCCCGGTAGACCAAGAAATTGCCCAGGATTCGGCTGGGGCTCCACGTTACGCCGTCAGTCCACCGCTTGATCCCCGATGAATTCTCCTCGTAGATGAACACACTCCCACTGCGGACCAGATGGCTCCGCTCCCGATCATGAGGTCGACGGGGCACATGGTGCAGGACGCCAGTCAAACACGCCTCGAAGAGAATCAAGGCATCACGTGTTGATGCAACGTACCCGGTGAAGGTCGGCTCCAAGACTGTCGTGGTGCCATTTACCATTGTTCCTGGATTTCGCTAGTCTTTCCCCTTTCTTTTTCGATCTGTTTTGGTTTTGGCCTGAATTAGCTGCCTAGGTTTGAACCTAGTAGTTGGAGGTTGGGAGCAGAGGCGTAATTTGACTGCACGTTAGACGTCACAAGAGATCAGATCAGAGTTTCCCGGCGTGGAGGCCAAACTGAACGCAAAGGAAAGAGAGGTTCAGAGATAGGTCTTGAAGACACGGCAGGAGCGAGTGTGGTTGCAACTGCCGGGGAGCAAACCACCAGCAGTTGGATGGATATCGTGGAAAGTCGAGTAGCTTCCTTCCCTTGCGATTTTCCGAGAGAGAAAGAGAGAACGAGAGAGAGAGATGGTGGGATGGTGGGATGGAGAGGGAGAAGCAGAGGCAAGGTAAATACTCAAAAGCTTGGAGTGGGGGAATCGAGGTACAAAAAAGTAACAAAAAGTCCAACCTCAACTCTTTGCAAAGAGGGGAGAATAAACCTCCGGGAGGATGACAGGTCGAAGGAGCGTACCAGAACAGGACGAGAGGAGAAGGGTGGATGAGCACCAGGGTTTAAACTGTAGACAGCCAGACAGCCGAACTCCCAGAGTTTCTGGCGACCAGAACTTGGGGAGTCCCGGATCGACAGGCAAGCACGGACCCAAGCTGGCAGGCTGGAAAGTGGTCCACGGGTTGGACTGGATCTTCGATTCTGGAGTGCGAGCACCAAACTTCCCAAGCGTCTGGCCCCAATTCCACCCTGGGTTCAACTGGAGCTCTGGTTCCACGGAACCTGATCGGGATCGAGCTCGACTGACGCCCCCCAGGACTGCGTGTGTCGTGCGCCAAAATCCCAAGCTCAGACTGTCAAGAAGAAGTTAAATCTCCTGCACAAACTTAAATCCAGAGGCGCGGAATTGTTTGTTGATGAAGCACTGGGCAGGAACAGTTCTTGTAGAGTTGAGGCCAAGAGAATCAGCTGTTCGATGACGAGATGTCCACGGCTGCCGCTTCCATCCGACTGGGGGAATTCTGGAAGGGAAAAGAGGAAAGAGAGAGGAAGGAAGGGAGAGACGTCGTCAATCCTAACAGGAGGGCATGATGGAAGGGATGGTCGAGGGTGACGAGATAGGGCGTTGTCTTCTTTTTTACGGTCTTGGGGGAAGAGCGAGGGAGGGAATACTTGATCAGCTCGCAGGTCTCTTCTTATAATTGCGAGAATTATTATTATTATTATTGTGACTCCAGGCTCTCTGTGATCAAGATTGGCCCTCAAATTTTGCATGTCTCGAACAAAAGGAAGGAAATAATCATGGAGGCGGAATTTCCCTTTTCCAATTTTATTTTCTGCTCTTTTCTTTTTTTTTCAAGCTGGGAAGATGATCAGAGGGAAATAATAATCAAAATATTAAGTGGAACGAGAAAATAATAAAATAGAAAATTATAATAAAATCGTCGCGAGGATGATGGCTGCAAGAGACCGGCTAGACCTGAAGCAGCGATAGTGCGGGTTGCAGCCTTCCTCAATCTCAACGTGAGTCTTGGAGATGAGGCAGGAGAGCGAGAGGGGAGAGGGGAGAGGCCCAGAGTTGGATGGATGGACGAGTGGATGCAACTAGTGGATTCCAAGGAGCAGGAGAACCGACAGCTGTGGATCGACCTCTAGGAAATGCCCGCGGATCCAGCTGGATGAGCAGCTCCTCCACGACGCTAGCACTTTTGGAGAATGATTGACAGCTTGACAAGAGTCCTGGACTTTGGACTCTTCCAGGTGTCGAGGAAGATTTCGAGGAAATAACGGAGCGAGATGAGAGCCATGAGAAATCAGAGACAAACGAGCGAAAACCACTGGACAAGAAACAGGACGCAACAGTGGTTGGCAAGGAACACAGAGCTTGACTGGGATCCAAAAGCGAACAAACCAGCGGCGGCGGATGGAAAAGCAGGTACCCCGTTCATCTGCTGGGATTTCTGTGTCGTTCCCTTCCCTCATGGATGATGTTCGAGACAGACGAGCAAAGAGAGAGCTTTTGAGACGCTCGGGGTTCGAACAATCATCGCCATTCGCAATCCACTGACGTCCAGAATTGTAGGTAGAGTATGATTGGATGCCTGCAGCAGGAAGTTCCTCCCTAGTCAAAGCGGTCATTGTTCCCAGTTCTTTCCATGGACAGGCGACAAGGTGGAGCGGGTCAACTGCCCAGCGGACTGTGGTTGGGAAGAGGGGGCTGAGCGGCGTGTGAGCTTTGCTGGTGGTGGTGGGGGGGGGACGAGGACAAGGACGAGAACGAGGAGCAGCCTGGAGGAGAGGGCAATTGAGGCGGCCAGGTGCTTCGTGAGGTTGGATGACGCCCAACGATGGGGCGCCCCAGCTTCCTTACAGGCATTTTGCAGCTCCCAGATAACTACAATCTCGCACCAAGATCTGACATGGACCGCGACAGAAAACAAATGATGTCGCGTAAAGCTTTCTATGAAGATCTCTTGCCTCCCACACAGTTGAGTTTCCCCCAGGGCCGAAAGTCTTGTTCCCCTCTTCCCCTCAAATCCCCCCTCCTTGAAATGGGTTGGCAATTGCAGTGATTTCCAGCTCCCACGCCAGACATGAGAACGAAGTCTTGGGCTTGTGGATTTTGAGGGGTTGCGTCCAGGTGGGCCTGAGCCTGCCAATCACTGAGGTGTCCCTGACGAAATTGAGGGCAAGATGATGTGCACTGGTCATCGAGTCTTCTCAGCCACGCTAGTCCTCCTAGTGCGCTTAGGGGCGGAGGACCGTGGACGCGAACAGGGAAGTCTGCGTTAGTCTGCGACGAGGACCCTGTCCCCGGTCCTCTCAGGATTGCCTCAATGAAAAGAACTGCACACATCATCCTCATCCAATGCGCTTCCTCCGCCGAAGAAAAAACGAGGCGTCCGAGGTCCTCAGGCTGGAGTGGAGTGAGCCTTTCGCTTCGCTGACTCCGCGCTTCGTTCGAGGAACACGCACAAATGATCATGATAACAGGCGTCGTCATTCCTTCATGTGTGTTGTGTCTTGTGATGGGAAATTGCCAGGTGAGCAAAGGGTTGAGATCGGGCGGAGGCTCCGTCGCATTGGCGGTGGATTCTGATTGCCGGAGCTCACTTGGCCTCATGGAGATCCAAATGATGACCGAAGGGAGGATTGGTCTCGGATCCTCCCTTCCTCCACATCAATGGCAACCTTTTTGCCAGGGCTCGTCCGAGATAATTTCGTGGCGTCCCAGTGTGGTCAACGCGGTCCAAGCCCGCGGGCTCTCTGAATCTCTCACCCCCCTCAAGGCTCCAGAGAAGTAAAGGAGTGCATCTGGACAGATCTCATGATTGGAGTGGAGCTTCTCAGATCGTCTTCGTTTGCTTCTAGAAGACCGGCCTGAGGGTGACACCGCAACTGAGCGTCCATGACGAGTCAATGCGATCTCGTTGTGGCCAGGTGCGGCCGCAGGAAGAGGACTGTGCGCACCCTCAGGACGAGCCTTCATTCTGGGCCACGGCGATCTTCTTCCTGTCCTTTCTCTTCTGGAAATCGGCCCCAGATCTTCATCGCTGGTCGTCAGCAGCCGAGAACACTTTCCAAGACAGAAGGAGAAATTGATCGTGGATTCACTCGGGAGAAATCGGCCGTTGGGTGAGAAGTCCACAACATCTGCCATGTCGATCACCTGTTCCTCCAGCATGGTCCACACGACGATGGCTGGGGAACTTGGGCTCTTGAAGACACGAAACTTGACCTGTCTTATATTTCTTACAAGGGGAGACAGACCATATCAAGGTTTTGAGTTCTACTGAAGCGGTCCCACTCCGAGAATGGCCAGGGGTCTGGAGATTAGAGTTGCCTGGACTGCCAATCCCCAGTCACTTCGTCAGGATTCAGGGCCCATTTCTGAGCTTCTCTCGGGAGCTCGCAAAACCTTCGCGGGAGATCCCCAGTAGATCTAACATCTGTTGAATAGCCTCATACGATGCTGGCATGTCCCGAAAAGCCACACAGGCATCATAGAATTCAAGACCGGGTCGTCCGAGAACCTTGTACTCAAATTACGAAACTTGAGCTTTCACGCGCCCGCGAGGACGGAAAAAGACAGCCAGCAGAGACGGATTTTTGGCAGGTCCCGGCACAGTGGGTGAACTGGAGACGATCACGGTTGGCGTGTGCTTGTCGAAACTCAATCCATTCAGAAAGAGAAGGCCTTTGTCAGGGGAAAATGGGTCTCATGATCCATCATCTGGGCGCTTATTTTGGCAGATTTCGCCTGTCTATTCAAGAAAGCTTCAGATTTCCCGAGCAAACAAAAAAGCGCCATCCGGTAGCAACCTCAGCCGCGAGAGGGCTACGGCATCTTCTCTCCCGATAAAAGAACCTGTTCAGACCGGCTTGGGATATTGCATGCAGCTGCAAGAACAGGGTTAGAGGCGTCTTCTCTTCTATCTCCAGTGCAGTGCATTAAGACTCGCAGAGCCTGCTGGTCAAGTGGACGGAGGCGCGAACCGCTGGGAAAGCGATTGCCTCTTGATTCAACTCGAACCGCCGAGACTCCGAACAGCTTGCTGACGGTCTCGGGGTCCCCAGCCGGAGAGGCAGGTTTTGAACCGAGTGGTCCGCCCGAATGACACATATCCCCACTGGCGAAGGAAGGCGTCTTCCTGGAGCCCCAGAATTGAAGGAAATCAGCTTCGATTTGGAAGATTGTGGTGATCAGTCTATATAACTTGTGATTGGAGGAAAGGGGAGGAACCACCGCTGCGTTGTGTCGAGGGAGGGGCAACGGCTGGGCAAAAAGTAAACATCTCTCAGCACAACCTCGTTGCAATTGGCCGACAAGCTGAACAGTTCGTGCACAAACCCGGTGACGACGCCAATCAGAAGGAGCACAAGGTGATCACTTGGCCTGTCCGAGAAACATTGGTGACGCCACAGACGGTGAACCATCCACTTGGGCCAGAATGAGAGCCAGACAAGCGCATTTCCCTTGCACTCGGAGGAAATCATTTTCCTTCAGGCTCTTTTCTGACTGGACAGACGGTGTCTCGCTGTGCCAGCTGTCCAATTGGGGGCGCTTTTGGAAAGCATTGGCAGACGCTGCGCGAGGTGTGATTGGGGAGGACCAGGACAGCAGCTCCACCAACAGTCGATGTGGATGATCCCAACACTCGCGTCGGTCGCCTTCAGAGGCCAGCGGTCTTATCTTTTGCCTGAGGAAGGCCAGCTTGAAGAGTCCAAGGACAGGGAAGCCGAGAAAAGTGGCGCGGGCTCCGATATCTGTCTCAACTCTATCGCAGGAAATGCAGCATGCTGACAACGTCGAGCTCAGTGTGGAGGGTGATTCTGTCACACCAGAAGATGGGAGCAAAAGGGCCAGAACATATTGAAGGGTAACTCACACAGTACCGTTCAATAATTAATTGTTGCTGGTTGAGCGGACACAAGTTCGTCCAAGTTGCCCTTGAAAGTCGGCAAGTCGGTGGTTGTCATTTTGAGGGATGCAAGATGGCGACGACCAGAAGTCGGGGAGGGGGAGGGAGGTGAAACTGGCACAACCATCCACCAAGTCTTGAACTCGAACTTGAAGCCGATGCAGGGCACAGGGCTCTTGCATCTCCGCCATGCAGGCAGCTGGTTTGAGTAAAGGAACTCAAAGAAGGCACAGCAACCCAAGACGCAGACTCGCACGGAAGGATTGCAGGACTCATGGGTGTTCATTCTTGAAACTGTTGAAGCAACTGCAGGCCGAGATCCAGATTTCTGGTGATTGGACGGTTGACAAATGCTCGCGATTAATTCCGCATCGGCAAGTTTTCATTGGGCCCGTGGCAGGCTTGGGATTGTGGTGACTTGGCGAGGCCAGTCTCGAGGGTCGTGATAGGTTTCCAAGAATGCAACTCTGCATACGCTAGCTGTTAGTTTCGCTGTCGTCCTCCAGCCTGGCGCCACATCCTCGTGTCATCCTGCGATCTGGTTGGCTTGAGAACTCCTCTCCAGCGCCCGAGCACAGCAGTTGGGTGTGGTGTCCGTTGAGTGCCCCAGAATCAAGAGTGAACTTCTTGAGAGGGGGAGGAGAGAGCAAGTGATCTGCACGGAGTGGTGGAGGAGGTCTGGAGAGTGTTTCGCAGCCATCTCCATTTCTGGAGATTGGTCGGGCTGCCAGGCGTGGAATCAATCATGGATCATGGCTCCACTGCGCTGCAAATGAGTCCTGGAGAGCGTCCTGGAGAGCGTCCAGGCCAGGCCAGGGGGGCAGGGGCTAAGCATTGTGCGGGGGACAAAAGTCCGTCGACTTGGCTCATCTCTGGCCCAACCAGTGCTGGGCAGTGGGCACAGACACGACAATCGCCCTGTCTTCTGGACCAGAGCAGGCACGATGCATCCACGATGGTTTCCTCGCCGTTGGAGATGAGAACTCCTCCAGCAAGGCAACCAACCTGCAGCTTCAGCTTCACCCCACACCCAGACTGTCAGACCCAAGAGATCGTCTGCCGGAACCGCTGACTTTTGCTTGACATGACACTTTCCTTTCTTCCCCCCCTCCCTCTCCACTGCCCAGACGACGACACAAGGCCCTTCCTCCCTCAGGTGAGCCCAGGCTCCTGCACCCGCTGTAACACCGTTTAGGCTTGTAAACAGCTTTCATGTGAATTGTGATAATCCTGCAGGCACCGGCCCCAGAGTCGTTGCCACCAGACAGGTCCGCGGACAATGCTTCGTCGTCCCCAACGGCAGACGATGCGATTTGACTCCTGCTGTCGATCCAGACGGCAAGATCTCTTGCAAAAGTCAATTAGATTAACCTCAATAATCTCTCCTCGATATTCGTCGACGAGTCCCAATAATCAGGATCCTCCGCGCCTTAGCCCACCATGTGGTCGATTATTGACCGCGCAAGCTGAAAAAAAATAGAATAATCTCACTCATCCAATCACTGTCAGCCGAGCTCAAACAGGATCTTGCCATGATGACTGAGCAGGGGTGGGCTGAACAAACTCGACCCAGCGAGGGGAGTCATGCAGTGTTGATCGCAGCAATCACTCCGCTAACCCCCATTCGTGCCATTGGAGAGCACATCCCAATCTTCTGACCCCAAGCCAAGCCTCACAATCTTCTCTCCCGTTATTCATCCACTTCTCGTAACGACCCAGCATGGTGGTTTTTCAGAGTCCAGCCTTTCCGAGGGCCCCCGCGTCTCTTCTTTCTCTCCTTCGTGTCCAAACCTGACAAGGTTCGAGTTTTCTGGAGAGCAGTAACACAAGCGGACAATAATAATCCCTTGCATGAGCGTCGAGACTATTTCCATCGCTGAGCTGTTGAACGTCTTGACTCTCGTTCCTGTCGCCGCATGAAGACCTGAGAGTTCAATACCCCTCGTTCCGCAGGGCTACCAGTTCGCTCAATACTTCGAGTATGGGGTTGAACGAACGAACCCATCATGGCATCGGAAATGACATCGACAGGAGGGATATCCCGTTCCAAGACCGTGGATAGCCGACACTGAGCTTGGGGAACGAGGCCTGAGCTGAGGAGTTCTTTGGTGTGTGATCGATCACCTACCAGGAAGAGTTCGGGTCCCGTGGTGTCTGGATTTATGGAGGAGGGTGGAAAGTGATACTTCTTTCCACCTGAGACTCTAAGCGAATAATCTTAATCTTATGCTTGGGAGTCGCCCAACTTCGGAAAATGAGACGTTGTCTATTGTCATATACAGTGCGCTTCTAGTTAATGTACAGGCTGAATCATAGAATGTGAGGCGTCGACAATCGAGAAAAATGAAGCAAGATACCTTGAGACTCCGCCCAACCGTGAACGCCCCTTCGCTGAATGCAAGATACGAGTGATGCTCAATACAATACATATGGTACAAGAATCCCCCTCACGGTTAGAGGCTTTAGTATGCCATACCGGTGCTAAGCCGACATATCATCAGGCGTCTTCTCGAGGTCAGACGTCTCCGCGACAGCCTCCTTCATCAGTGCGCCATTCTTCCGGACGTGTAATAGGACCTGCAGAGCACCACCCGGAGTTACGCCCTCGATGCGTCGTGCCATACCAATGCTCACGGGCCGCACTCGTTCCAAAGCCTGTCGTTCTTCGATACAGATCCCGTGAATGGCGCTGTAGTCTAGGTCGGGCGGTAGGAGGAAATTTTCCTCCTGTTGGAATTTGCGCGTGGATGCCTGTTGTCGCATCAGGTAGGGCGCATAGCGACCTTCAATGGCAACACGGGCGCGGACCTCGGGCGCGAAGGAGGATGGTGTAAATACTGTGCCGGACGGGGATTCGATATGCGGGATCAAGGTGTCAATCTCAACTTGGTCGACGCACAGAAGGTCAAGAGCGGAACGGTACGACGTATCCACGCGGTTTTTGAAGCCCTTGCGGGTCCAGCTGCTTGCCGAGTGCTTGGTGTTGGAAAGGAGGGATTGTAGCTCCTTAATCTGGGCTTCCGTGTCGCTGAAGAGACGCCACCGCTTGTCTGTCACGATTCCAGCCTCGCGTGCGAGGCGTGTCAGACGCAGGTCCGCGTTGTCTGCTCGTGTTGAAAGGCGGAACTCGCTGCGTGTAGTGAACATGCGGTATGGCTCGGACACGCCTTTGGTGATGAGGTCGTCAATCATGATTCCAATAAAGCCGTCGGAGCGCGATAGGGTAAGGGGTTTCCGTCCCTGGGAGGATAAACCGGCATTGGTACCGGCAATAATGCCTTGTCCGGCTGCTTCTTCATAGCCTGTAGTGCCATTGATCTGCCCCGCGAGGTAAAGGCCGCTGATCAGTTTCGTCTCGAGCGTTGGCCGTAGATTACGAGGATCGATATAATCGTACTCCACACCATAGCCTGGCTGAAGCATATGCACCTTCTCAAGGCCTCGAATAGTCCTTAGCAACTCAAACTGGGCATCCTCGGGTATGGTCATCGAAATCCCATTTGGGTAAATAACCTCATTTGGGGCGAATCCCTCAGGTTCGAGCCAAATCAAGTGTTCCGTCCTCTCCCCAAAGCGGATGACTTTGGACTCCAAGGAAGGGCAGTACCTTGGACCTTTCACGGTCTCACGGATATGAACAGACTTATCCAGGTTGGCGCGGACGATGTCGTGGCTTGCATTGTTGGTGCCCGTTATCCAGCACGTAAGCTGGGCGTCTTCGTCTACTTGGACCCTGTCATCAAGGTAGGAGAATGGGAGCGGAGGAATTTCGCCGGTCTGTATTTCCAGTGCCTTAAAATCGATCGTCTTCTTATCCAGTCGAGGGGGGGTTCCGGTTTTCAATCGGCCAAGCTGAAACCCCGCGTCGTGGAGCGATTTGCTTAGTCCAAACGTAGCAGCTTCCCCCATCCGCCCAGACGGGAAGACTTTGAGCCCAATATGGATTTCTCCTCCCAGAAATGTACCCGTCGTTATCACGACCCGACTCGTCGGTATCACTTCGCCTGTCTCCAGTCGAACACCAGCAATCTTGCCAGCGGGCGCCGCAGGTCCCGTTCCCACATCGTCTTTCGAAATCACAATGTCGGCCACCTTACCCTCCAAGATGCTCAGCCCTTCTGTTCCCAGCAACTCCTCTCGCATGTACTTCTTATATAAATCGCGGTCGATTTGGGCGCGGGGACCCCAGACAGCCGGACCCTTGGATCGATTGAGAACTCGAAACATTATACCCGCCTTGTCGATGATACGTCCCGCCAACCCTTCCATAGCATCTACCTCCCGAATCATGGTGCCCTTCCCGATTCCCCCGAAGCTCGGATTACACGAGCAGACACCGATGTTCGAAAGTGATGGTGTGATTAATGCGGTCCGAGCTCCTGAGCGAGCAGCAGCAGCGCAGGCTTCTGATCCAGCATGGCCGCCCCCAATTACGACGACATCATACAGCCTAGCAACGAACTCCGTCAGCAAACACATTGACCAGCTGCTAATGAATATTTTCATACTGTGGAGACTCTGACACCGTGGCGAGACCGCGAGAACAACGGGTCCTTCGGGGCCGAACGACATTACTCCGGTTGAGTAGCGCCTTTGGCCGTACCCTAAGAAACATGATGGACACGTCGGAGATCGGTGATGGCAGCTCTGTCGGGACGGAATGACAAAAATTTGGCTGGCTCATCTTATCACGTGAATTTATGCCAAGGCGGCGAGCTTTATTTGGACCAAACCTTATGTGTCTTCCCATTCCTCAAGACTTTGTCAGTGTGACACAACTTTCACGTCCATATTCACTGCTCGCATCCGCATATTCAATAGATATACGGTGGAAGTCCTGCTCGGAGGTCCGAGTTGAGCAAAGCACGCCACCCAATCTTGTCTTTTTTTGACAATCGTTGTCACTGAGCGGCCACTCATCCAACAGGATTTCGTCAGGAACTGCGCCATTATCAGCCAATTGCGGGGCAGCTTTTTCCCACCTTGCGATCCCGACAGTGGCTTTTAAGGCTGATGCCATCCCCAACTTCCTCTCACGACAAGTACCTCTCACTTGATTGCTTTTCCTCTTCATCCTTGCTCGCGGATACTCCTAAGTTAGTTAGAATGAAGGCTTATTTCTACGATAACAAGGAGGTAGGTCCTTAGATACTGCCCGGCCAATGCCCCTCCTCGCAATAAGCTTTACTTATATCCATATACTATAGGGCGACCAGCGGGAAGCGCACGACTCCGGACGTCCAGCCTCCGAGGACTACCTCGCGTCTCTCGGCGTCATCTACCACTACTTCCCCGACCTAGCAGACGTGGACTCCCTCGCGAAAGAGCGCGGCTACAAGAACCGAGATGAGATCGTTGTCTCTCCCGCGACCATGGGCGAGGCGTACGAGTCCAAGGTGAAGATGTTCTTCGCGGAGCATCTCCATGAGGACGAGGAAATCCGCTACATCCGTGACGGAGAGGGATACTTTGATGTCCGGGGATTGGGGGACGAGTGGGTTCGCATCAAGCTGGTCAAGGACGATTTGATTATCTTGCCCGCGGGCATCTACCACCGGTTTACGACTGATGAAAATAACGTAAGTCCCTTCCATCTTCCTTGTTCATTTTGCTTTGGGGAAGCGCGATACTGACTTGCTGTCGTACAGTATGTTAAGGCCATGCGCTTGTTCCAAGAGGAGCCTAAGTGGACGCCTTTGAACCGTGCGCCGGAGCTTGATGGGAACCCGCAACGCAAGTTGTACCTCGAGGCTCACCCTGAGGCTCGCCCTGCTCTTGCGGCTACGGTGAATTAGACTGGAAACTGAACGGATGTTGGACCCATCTGGTTTCCTCAGAAATTCAGATCTGCAGTCTTGCTTGATGATATCGTACATAATGACAGGGTAACGAATATGAATCTATTGCATTAACAAAACCAACCCTCTGTAACATGGCTTTCCCCCAAATGTTATATAATACATGTAGAGTTCGTAAAGTCAGTTAGGACCTGAACCTTCTGGCATCGACCCAGGCATATGAAACTCGTCGCCCATGCTCCGTTCTCGAGTCAAACTAGGACTACGAGCACCGCCAGTTTCCACCTGATAACTGCTTGTTCTGGAAATAGCATCGAAGGGCAAAGGTGGCCGTGGGCCCAATCCTCGAAATCGAAGTGCTTCCGGCTCGCGATCACCGTCGTCGCCACGAAGAGGGCCACCCATATCGACTGATCTTGCCGACCGAGAAGCGGCATTAGAGCCAGTCTCGGATTCGTCGCCGGTTCGCACACCAGTCCTTCCCATGCGCGGCCATAGATCCGGTAATCCTACCACTTGCACTCGTGGTTCCACAACTCGCTCCTCAAACCATGCGTGCACACGCGCTTCTACCAGCTGCGCAACTTTCGGCACGTCCTGGAGTCTGCTGCGGGAGCCGATCAGCGACCGCACGGACAAGTCGAGTCGGTAGTCTGGTAAGAAAGAAAATGCAACATTGCTCTTCGAAGAGCCGGATTTCGGGGGTACACCGTCGCCTTCTGCACCAATATGCTCCGTTGCGACGGTGTTACTCTCTTGTGCTTCTGCTGCAGGGGGTGATGGCGCAGGGGACGGAGTATGGAGCGGTGGTGTGGATGCGGGGACAAGTGAAATGCATAGTGTCCCCGAGAAACGAACAACAGATATTGAAAGGGCAACAGGTAGAATAGCGGAGCATGGCTTAGGGTAGTTTAGTACTAGTGACGTCTCAACTGCGATTGAGAGGTTATCGTCGCTCAAGTCGACATCCATCAAGGCCTGAAGCCTTCCACCATCGGACATAGGATCGTCGACGGCAATTATACGACAATTGCTGAAAATTGGAAACTCTTCGCCAAGTGATATATCAGTGACCGCAATTTTGTCGATAAAGGACGGTTTCTTCTCAGGGTTATTCAGAGCCGCCGTCAGTGAATGGAGGATGGAGGATGCTGGGGAGTCCTTCAAGAGGTATGCAGTTTGCCTATATTGTGCAATCGTCTGCGCAATCAAGACATTAAACCAATCCAAAGACTCAGGTTGATGTGAAGAATGGTGGATCCGGGGCCTGCCATGCTTGGATGCCGAGCTGGAGCTGGGAGGGATGGCGCTGTAGTATGTTTTGCGTAGTATGGACCTTGTATTGGTTGCGGACGAGGGTACGGGGCGGAGGACGTTCGACGTAGAGGGTCTCTTTCTTAATGACCTTGGGGGCCCATCTTGCGAGAATATCGAATTGGAGCGTCGGTGGGTGGAAGCTCGAAGACCTCGGGACGGCGGGGGTGGTGCTTCGCCAAAAATAAAGAATTTGATGAAGGCACCGATCAGCAGCACCACAGAGAGCTGCCCCAACAAGAATCCTTGGGTAAACGATAGACTGTATCCCGAATTAGCGGACGACTGGGGAAGAAGAAGGTAGGGGTGCACGAACGACGACTGTGCCGGTACAGCTGTGGGTTCGCCTAGAGTGTTCGCCATGGTCAGCGGGGACAGGCACAGAGGGCGAGGAAAGGGTGTATGAATCGTACTCTGCTGAAAAGCCATTGTCAGCCGCTACAGACCTCACCATCTATCCATAGTTCCTGCGCAACGGCTGAATGGATCCAAACAGGACCGAGGGGATCTCGAAGTAGGGCGAGAAGTTGAGTTGGTTGGCAACGAGGCTTGGCTGGAGGTTATCGGTTGGTGACGATCATCGATTGATGCCCAGCTGGAAGCTTTCACAATTCACACCCCCGAAGTCTTTTGAAGCTCTTCAGTAAACCACTTCGCCGCAGCTATTATTAGAATGGTTATGGCCTGGTACCTCTCTGGCCTATAATATCTGGCAACAACCTTATTTCATACAACCTTTCATATTTGCCCTCTTCCGGGCTTCCTGACACTTCGACAAAACCACAGCCATGCGACCAGCAGCACTCTTGCAGCTATTGCTCCCCCTCCTCACCCTTCCGTCTCCGTCTCGCTCCGCAAGCTGGTCACAGCAAAAGCCACCGGGCAAGAACGCAATCCTTCTCTCCCAGGTCCACTCCCTAACGCTGCATGGCGGCCAGCTCACCAGCTCTCGACGCGTGTCACCTATCCCCCAACTGAAATGCGTCGGACCTTCGAAGCGCATCTGCAACATGTACGAGATTGATTCCATGCGATGTACAAACGAAGGCTACGGGTATGACGAAGAGGACGTCCAGTGGACCTGCACCGCGTCGCTCCCCGGCGAGTTCAAGCTCGGCTCAACAGATGTGGTGTGCGAGGGTTATCGCAACGCGGACGACCCCTGGGTCCTGAAGGGGAGCTGTGGAGTGGAATACCGATTGCTCCTGACCGATCTGGGAGAGCGAAAATTCGGACGTGGGTCCTTTGACGAAGATAGCTGGTGGCGGATTCCAAAACCAGGAAGGCTCTACAATTATGCTGGTCGAAGTGTCATTAACCTACTGGGCAACCTGATCTTCTGGGGGATATTCGCCGGCGTCTTTCTACTCATTGTGTGGTCGATGCTGAGAGATTGGTTTGGGCCGCGAAGGCCGCCCCAACAACCCGGTCGTCGCTGGGGCTGGGGCTGGGGCGGTGGTGATGGTGGTGACGGCGGACCGTACCCTGGTGGCCCTCCGCCACCATACAGTAGCCATTCCTACAGCTCGGGAATGTCCGGCCAAGGATGGAGACCGGGTTTCTGGACCGGGGCTTTGGCCGGTAGTTCAGTCGGTTATGGACTGGGAAGGAGGAGTGACCGCTACGATTATCCATATGTGAGAGGACGTAGACGAGATTATGGGTCCGGGGAAGGGAGCTCTTCGTCCTCATCGCGATTTTCAACTCCGTCGACGAGCACAGGCTTTGGCTCAACAAGTCGAAGGTGATCTGGATACTGAAGCTCGCGATCACGACCTCGGTACTTTGCGATTGGAGCGTCTGATGAAGAATTGAATTCACCACTTGATATAAGATCTATCCTCGATTGTCTAGCTCTGCGCTCACCGAAGGGAATCGTACGTTAAATCTCGCTAATCCAGGGCTCCTGTCGCCGCGATATTCATATAGTTCTGGGTCGAAAAACGCCGTGCAATACTTAACACTCGCAAAGATATATAGCCGTCCTGAGAATCCAATTCGCCGCCCATATCTATTCAATCATCTAAGGAACCCACAATCTCCTCGGTTCCGCCCCCCAGATCCCGTTCCAGCTGCTTCTTATTGTTGCGTTTGCCTTTGGTGGGAATCTTATCAACGCTGGGAGAATCGCTGGGCCCCAGCCCGTCCGGATTGCGAAGGAGATCCTCTTGGGTCCTTTTATCCCTTTCGTGCTGTTCTTCGATTCGCCTTTTCTCCTCATCCAACTCCTGCTCGATCACTCGGGGATCGTCGTAGACTGTCTGGGTCATCTCCGAATAGGTATTGATGTCGATAGTCTCTCGGGGGCCCATCAGTGTCTCCTTGATTCTTTGCGGATCACGGCGCTCTTCGTTGTTGAACTTCAGTTTGATCTGGCGCCGCGATCGGCCGGGAAACAGTTTGCTGATGACCATGAAGTCGGTTCCAAATATACGTAGGCCACGATAAAACAACTCTGTCATATCCTCATCCCAAGATTCGGTTTTGGAACGCTTCCCATAGGTAGCTTGATTGATCTTCCTGGTAAGCGAGTTCTCAATAACATCCTCTAGATCTCCTCCATTCCTCTCTGCATCTGCGTGACGATCAACTTGTAAGGAAGCAGTGTCAAGCACAATCTCTCCGTTCACAATTCGCATAACCGGTCCAGCCTGCGATTTCTTATTCAATTTACCTTTGTCGAGGTCGGTGGGTGGGGAAGCTTCGTTTGGGGTTTGCTTGACTGGGGTTCGTTCAGGGCGTGCTTCTTGTTGCGCTTTCCTCCGCTCGGCTTCAGCAAATTCGTGGGCGCGGAGTTCTGTTTCTCGTTTAGATCTTTTCCCGGTGCGCATATCTTTGCACAGGTCTGACATCTTAACGACAGCAGGCGCAATTTCAATCAGCTCCGCCCCCTCAGGAGTGGGCTCGCGCTTCCGGGTCCGCCGCTTCCTTTCCTTTTTCGGAACTTGTCCGGTATCGTTGCTGTTGCTTGCAGACCTGCTCAGCCTCCGACCGTCTGGTCTGGCAGTGCTGCCACCTGGGCGCGTTGCGCTTTGAGATTCAGGTTCAGCAAGGCTTGGCCTGCGCTCATCAAGAGCCGACGGTTGTGTGGCCGACATCGTCGCAAATTGAGAAGCTTCCTCCGCTGGCTGAGCTAGCGGCGCTGTTGATGCGGCTTCGACTGTTGTCCTTGGGCGCTTTGAAGGTCGGATTTCTGGTGTGATCTCGTTATGGGCTGCAACAGCGCGAGTCGCAGGTTCTACTTGATTTTGCACGGCGTCTGAATTTGCCTCGCCCGCCTCTCTAAGTTCGCTTTGCCAATCCGGCGCCCACGCTATGGCCTCAACGGGCGTTGTGGTGCTTTGTTGAGGAGAGGAGTGTGAGGGCGTTGGAACATCCTTCGTAGGTCGGGGAATGGGCACAGAGAAAGATGCCTTTCGCTTTGGCCGGGGAATGGGAATAGCAGTTGCAAGCTTATCCTTCGGCGCATGTTCAACTGTGGGGACCGCAAGTGATGATTCAGGAACCGTCGGCTCAGACGGGGCGGGCGACTCGAGGTTTGAAGTAGTAGTGACAGGGGGTTCGGGTGTTGCTGTTTCGCTTTCAGTCGCAGGTAGATGGGAAGACGCCGTCTGAGAAACAACGCTAGGTCGCCTTGAATGCGCTCGAGGAGGGGCCGGAGCGGCGCGTCGGACGGGCGCCTTTGGAGCAAACTTCTTGCCCGACTTATCTGGGGAAATTAGCGATATTCCGACAGCTAGAAAAGCAAACGTGAAACGTACTGATCACGGAGCTCGAGAACGACTTCATATTTCAGCGGAGAATCATCACTAGGGCCGATCGCCGCCGCCGTTGTCATCGTTTGACTTACCTGCAGAAGAACTCTAGGCGAACTTCTGGGGAAAAGTGGGCTGGGTCACGTGGGAGGCACTTGGCGCGAGAACTCTCAAGCCGAAAATCCTCCTGGCGTCCCAAGTCTGCTTATCTCAACCACTTCTTCCCCCCATCCTCCCTCCCTTCCCCCCTCGTCGAATCTTTTAACTGTCGGTTCCTGTTGCAGTCTCTGCTACCGGCCAGTCGCAGCTCAGTGGTTACGGCCTCACCTCCACATATGCGTCTACAGTAGCCACTGATGCCGACCGCCGAAGCATCCCCCGTCGTGCCTCCCGAGTCCGGTTTTGCCAAAATGGAAGATCGGAAAAGAGCTGCCACATACGATAACAATGACTCGGCTCCCCCCTTGAAGAAACAGGCCACTTCGGTCAATGGTGGAAGCAAACCACATCCGGACGCTGATATGCCCTGGAAAGATGATCTCGAGGTAAGTCACTTGCCCATAATTGTGGGGGAAGGCTCGCAGGGGTCGTAAGAAGATTGATCGTATCTGTACTGGCCAGTCCACTGACTAAAGTATTTTCTACCATCCAACAGCGATTCCAGAAAGACGCCATTTGGCGTCAAATGCAGGAATACAAACGGGATAAGGTATCCCTGGAAGCGAAATTAAAGGAAACGTTGAAGGCCACCGCCTACCATAATGACCACCTTCGTATCATCGATGCGTGGTATAGCCAAGTGAGTAGACTCACCACCAGCGGTTTCATTTCAAATTCAATGACTAACGCCTCTCGTAGTTGATTGACGAAATTAAGGTCCTCCTTGGGTCCTACGACGAGGGTAGTAAGGGTAGGTCAATGTCGCACCGGATAACCTGGGAACCTCCGGAGATACTAATGATTTTTAGAAGCAACCTCGTTTCGAAGCTCTCTACTGTTTAATGATATTGAGGCATTTGAAATGCATCTGAAGTCCCGCTCTGATGATATCCGTGACATTATCTCCCGCATCGTCGCCAAGTCCCCGGAAACCCCTCCGGAGGTTGCGGATTTGCAGTCTCAGCTTGCCCGGAAATTGGCCGAAGAGAAAACCACTATTACTGAGCTCAATAAAGCACTCGCTGAGAAACAGCAATTGGAAGAGAGCCTCGAAGAAGCCTCTTTGAGGTATATGGTTGCTGAAAAGAAGCTTGACCGCGCACGGAGCGTGACGGTTGCGAAATTAGAAAAACAGTACATTTTTGGAGCTCAACGACCAGGTGGTGACAGTGCGTCTGGAAATCGTGAGGAGCCGCCAGCCACCAACGGCACAACCCCTACAGGCGAACGAACCCCTGATTTGGACGAGCCGTCCAGCAAACTGACGGCAGTGTCAGAGAAGCAAAAGGAGCAACTACAGAAGCTAGAAGCAGAAAATGCCAAATTACTCGCTCAGATCACAGAGCTAAGTATTAAGGTTGACCCCCTTTGCCCGCAAGTTTCTGTAACGTACTAACTCCCCTTCTCCAGCAATCGAAACTTACCGACGACGATTATGCGCATACAGATCTTTTCAAGCAGTTGAGATCTCAGTACGACGATGTTGTTAAACGGATAAATCACTTGGAAGCAATAAATGTTCAACTGCGCGAGGAGGCCGCCAAATATCGATCGGAACGGACGGCGTATCGGAACCAAGTCGACGATGAAACGCAGGCTGCACTCGCTGAAAAGGAAGCCCAACTTGTGAAAGCCGAGACCGATTTGGCGCGGATACGCAACGCGCGGGATGAACTTTTGGCGGATCAGCAGATGCGAAAAGCAGCGCAAGAGCAAGAGAAGGTCGCAACGCTCAAAGTACAGGAGCTCGCAGACGCTGGACAGGCCCGAATTGCTGCCTTGGAATCGGAAGTAGAGCGGCTCCGGATAGACCTCGGGCGAGAAAAGGCAGAGCAAGCGACCCATGAAGAGATTTCGATCGAAGAACTACGTACCAAGTACGGCAACCTGGAGCGCCAATATTCGATGCTCAATTCGGAACTAGCGTCTATGCAAACTGCGTGCAGGAAATATTCTTCGTTAGCATCCCAGAAGGTTGCTGAATTCAGCGCTATGGAAGAGAAGGTGGCACGCCTAACTGCAGAGAAGTCCAAGGCGGATCAAAAGTATTTTGGCGCAATGAAAAGCAAGGAGGCGCGAGACATGGAAGTCCGAACACTGCGAATGCAGAATGCTAAGAGCTCTGACATTGTTTCCCAACTGAAGGAATCGGAAGCGGCGACTCGATCACTGCTTGCAAATATGGAAAAGCAGGCCAGCGAGACGAAGGAAGCCTTGAACACTATGATCAACAAATACCATGCCTCGCAGCAACATATCACGGAGAATAACATTGTGATGGATGGCTTGCGAGCCCAAATAACAGAGCTCAAAGCACTTTCTGCTTCCAAAGATTCGACTTTGGCAACTATTTCCAGTGCCTGCCGCCGAGCCGAGACCGAGGTTGAGGGTCTCAAAGCATCGCTCGCCGATACAAAAAAGGGCCTAGAGAATTGGAAGAACAAGAGTCTCGGGAACTCCTCCTCTGAGTATGAGATGTTGAGAGTAAGCGCTATCGACCCGACTGATGGACTCTGAGCCACGTGTGTTTGCTAACTAGTGTACAGACTCTCGCTCTTTGCACGGTGTGTCGCAGGAATTTCAAGAACACAGCGATCAAGACCTGCGGTCATGTATTCTGCAAGGACTGCGTAGAAGAGCGGCTCACGTCTCGATCGCGCAAATGCCCGAATTGCAATCGGTCCTTTGGCAATAACGACTACATGCATATCACGCTGTGACCTCGCCTCATACTAATCTTGGTTTATTTTTCATACATTTACCTTCTTGTATCATAGTTTCCTTCCCTGTTCTCCCATTCTCCCACTTCTCTCTGATACTCGATTTTATTACCCCTTTTCCCATCCGTCTTGTCTCTTTCCTATCTTGATTCCTCGGTTATGGAAAAGGCTCATGGTGTGGTGTTTGTCTATGGTTTAGCAGGATGGGTACTATGGGGGACGGCGTTTCATTCCTCCTATTTGATATCGGATTCCCTGGTCTTTGGGCTGCTTCTTCCGAATTATGTTTTCTTTTCACTTCTCTCGTCTTCTCACTTATTTAACCCTCTTGGATACCTCTCATGTCAGGGTATCTCAAAACCACACAATGGTTGTGTTGTGTCGGTTGTAGGAATAGCAAAGAGCTCATGTATGAAGTTAGGGCGATGATATCGCAAGAATCATGAGAGCATGTCTTCACGACACAAGTAGTTTCTGCAGCTTCATCATTTCATTGAGTTAGTCATGAATTGAATATCCTGCTATAGAGCAGCTCATGCCGCCCAACCCAGAGATCTAACGAGGGCACTACTTGTCCGGCATCTTCCACCGCAGTCTGCCATCCCAAGTCTATTCGTTCAGCAAGTATGTCCTGCAAATCCCGGCTAGCTAGAATACTCTGCGCCTGGTATGGCCCCATTACGGAAGCCCGAACAGCCGCACTGAGAACTGCTTTGGCATGGTTTAGCATGAACACATAGGCCGTTTGACGGGCGTCCATCCCCATAGCTAAGCATACAACACCCCACAAGGGCGCAAAGTGGCCCTTAGGCCCAAGTTCATCATCCGTGGAGGATTTCAGCGCGTCTGAAAATGCCTCGATCGCACTCGCGCCTTTCCAGGCCCCAACGTCCCGCGATAAGTGAGGGCTACTCGCCGCATAAGCGCCTCTAAATGCCCGTTCCCACACACCTAACAACGCTCGACCTTGGGCAACGCTCGCACGCTGAGCGACGGGACAGGGCGTCGAGGCATCTAGGTCGTTATCGAATGTCTCGAGGTTGGTTGGATTGCGATATGCGGCTAGGACGTATGGTAGGGAAAGGCTGCCCATTGACGCTAGGGATAACCGTAGGAAGCGGTGTAAGGATGCGACGGGCGTTATTGAGCGTGGAAGGGGCTTGTTGTGAGCGATATAGGACTCTAATCCGCTGGAGTAGGCGAATGAGCCTAACGGGAGGGCCGAGTCTGATAAGAGGAGGAGAGCATGGCTGGGTGCTAAGACAGAGTCTAGTGGCAAACCAAACAGGTCAGTATATGCTGGTCAATATAGTCGCATGTCAGATTGGAAAGTGAGAAAGGACGGCTTACCAGCAGAGAGTGCGAGGTCTTCCCATCGCGGGGATGCGGCTTCGGGGGCTTGCTGGGGCGCAGAGACCAATGTTAGACGAGACTTTGCATTCTGAAGGCGAGCCTCGAGATCCAAAATCTCGTTCTGTAGATCCTGGACGTTGGGTTCGACGGTCATTGGCGGATGCTTTCCGGAGAAGACATTGTGAAGAGCAGAGAACGGCTTTCACGACGGGCTGAAGATAACGATCGGATTGACAGCGCACTCCAGCAGTGGGGTGCTGGAGGCGGTAGTGGAGGGCAGAATCGAGATTATGAAAAAGAGGCCGAGAACTTCCATCTTCTATCCAAGCAGAACATCATGCGAGCACGGTGAAAGTAAGTTGTCGAGTCAAGACCATATGTCTTTTCTATCCTGCTGCGCGTGAAAAGACATGTCAGGCAAACGTCTTCTCGACGCCATTCAATTCCTGAACGTCACAAAATCAATTGGGGCAAAACACCTTGCGTTGCGCCAACGACAGCTCGATGTATTCACGAGGACATCCTCCCTGACGAAGGGAGTCAAGAGCCAGGCGGATGGATTTATACTAACAGCACGAGCCGCCGCAGAGCTCTCCAAACGTTTCAACGAACCCCAGCCGCCTCAACCGCCTCCGAATCACGCTACCCGTGCCTCCGAACCTGCCCCTCAGATGCAATATAATTCCCTGACTGAGACCGAAATACCCTCATCTGTAACAGGTACTAGCCAAGATGCTGGAATGGGCGATTTGGGGGTTAGTCGGCAGCAAGAGGAATTTTACCAGCCTTCGGGCGAGCCAGCTTCAGAGCTGGTGGGAAAACCTCAGGTAAAAATACCACAGGCTACAAATGATACCCAGGTTGGATTGGATAAAGATATCAATGCGGATGTTTATGAATCGCCTGTGGCGGCTCAACCTGTAACGGTAGCTAGCGGGGATAAACGAGAAGTCAGTCCGCAGCAAGAGGAGTCTCATCAGCCTTCGCGGGAGTGGGCTGCAGCACCAGCTACAAGTGACGAGCAGTTAGGCGTCGATAAGGACATCGCTACGGACGTTTACCGGTCACCTGTGGAAACTGGAAAGGTGGCGACGGGTTCCCAACCTTACGCTGAGCAGCAGGGCCTTCCGGAAGATATGATGAAGGATATTTTCCACAGCCCTAGGGTGGCCAGGGCGCTCTCTCGGAAAGCAGCAGCTGAAACGAGGTTTCGCCCTCAGAACACAAGAGCGGAGGCTGTGAGACAGAGAGACAAGGAGGTTGAGCCAAGTATTATGGAGGATATCGTTCCCCCAGCTTCGAAGGTAAGATCTCAGTCGCGTGCGAAACCCCAGTGTTCTTGTGCTAACGTCTTCACACAGATTGAATCGGAGATTGTAACCGAACGCAAGAAAGAGGAAGGAACCTATCAAATGGTTGAATCCCGTGTGCCATATTCCCGCTTAGGAAGACTGTGGCAGTATGGCGGGCTGGCAACTTCGATGGCGTTGGGAGCCGTTGGTGAAGGCTTTCGCAGGGTGACTGGGGGCGCCGAAGACGCTGGTTCCCTCATGTTTAGCGCTGGGAATATGGAGCGACTTGTAGCCAAGCTATCCAAAATGCGTGGCGCTGCGCTTAAGCTTGGTCAAATGATTAGTTTCCAGGGTACGTTCAGCGATCTATGCTTTTGGCTAGCAATTAACCCTAACTGCGATAGATTCGAGGATGCTCCCCGATTCAATCCAGGAAGTTCTTCAAAGAGTCCAAGACCGCGCAGACTACATGCCTGCGTACCAACGGGACAAGGTGCTCATGGATAACCTGGGACCGAATTGGCGCGACCTCTTTTCGTCGTTCGAGGAAGTACCAATGGCGGCCGCCTCCATCGGTCAAGTTCACGGCGCCGTCCTCAAAAGCACAGGGCAGCCAGTTGCCGTGAAAGTTCAATATCCAGGCGTCGCAGACTCCATCGACTCAGACCTTAGCAACCTCTCCATCCTCCTTACAGCCTCCCGTCTCCTCCCTCGCGGTCTTTATCTCGACAAAACCATCGCCAACGCCCGCACAGAACTCGCCTGGGAATGCGACTACACCCGCGAAGCTGAATGCGGCAACCGCTTCCGTGACCTGCTCAAGGATGACCCCGTCTTTTATGTCCCCGGAATCATCCCTGAAGCCTCCGGTAAAAACGTCCTAACAATGGAACGCCTTAACGGCATCGCTGTCACCAAAATCCAAACTTTCACCCAAGACCAGCGCGATTGGATCGGAACCCAGATTCTCCGCCTCTGTCTTCGCGAGATAAGCGAATTCAAATACATGCAGACGGATCCGAATTGGACGAATTTCCTCTACAATGCTTCAACAAATCGCCTCGAGCTCCTCGACTTCGGCGCAACGAGAGCTTACCCCTCCAAATTCGTTGATAAATACGTCCAAACACTCATCGCCGCATCCCGCTCCGATAAAGAAACCTGCCATAGACTCTCCATCGACCTAGGCTACTTAACGGGCCATGAGTCTCGCGCGATGGTCGACGCCCACGTAACCTCCATCCTAACACTCGCAGAACCGTTCATGGATTCCTCACCCGACGTCTATGATTTCAGCGACCAGACAATTACCGATCGTGTTCGGGATTTGATTCCCGTTATGATTCGGGAGAGGTTGGCACCGCCGCCAGAGGAGACTTATAGCCTGCATCGGAAACTAAGTGGTGCATTCTTGCTCTGCGCTCGGCTGGGGAGTAGAGTTCGTTGTAAGGAGTTGTTTGCGGATGCTATGAAGAAGGTCGACCGGGACTCATCGTAGCGAGGCACTGCAAGAGATGGTCCGTGTCCTTTTACTTGTATAGAATCATCACCATCTTGTATAATAGTTGGGTTATTGCTCTGTATGATATATGATGAATTAGATCAGCTCATATTCGTAGCTGGCGCTTCCTGACTAGGTTGGGTTGTGGGTCGGGCATGGCTGTTCCGCGTTCGAATTATCCCAGGATAGGCACTTGGTTATCCGAAGACTGTCTCTCTGGACGCAATATCCAACCACCCTGAGGGGCGGACGTTCTCCCGTCTGAGGAAGTGCCAACAGAAGCTCGAAGGTCCCAGTCTGCAACCCCGGCGCCAATGGACCGCTTATAGAACGGTATATTCATTCTTCACGTTCTATCAAGCATGCTCACCCCTTCGTATCAGCGAACATCGCATTCCAATACTGCTTCACACCCTTGCAAATGCCCTTTCGCCCCTTCCACGAACGAAACGTATCCTCAAGCTCGCACGCCGTCCAAAGAATCTCCCTCCAGTAATGTTTCTCGATATCCGTGCCGAAGTTCTCGATCACGTTTTCGGGAATTGTCCAGGCACGCGTGTAGCTCCCGTCATCCGCGAAGGCCGGGTTGACCTCATGCGGCTCGAAAACCGTTGCCGGGTCAAATTTGGGGAAGTTGGCGTGGATGAAGAACGGGCGTGGCGGTGGTGATGCTTCGGTTTTGCCTTCTCCGTTGGCCGATTTGCGGAGTGCGTAGTCTTCTGTTGGGTCGAATTGGACCATTGCGGACCCTGCGAGGCCGCCCTCCGTGCGGTGCCCCATGGCTACGATGCCCTCTGTGACCTGGTAGTAGGGTTCGTTGATGGCTATAGCAGCCGCGACGAAGGTTTCCTTGTCGCCCTCGCCGGCGGCACCTTGGGTGAGGAGTGTGTAGTAGTAGTTCGGGCCCCAGAGGTTGTAGTAGGTGCTTAGAAGGAGTGTCTTGGCGTGTGTCCGCTTGGAGATGAGGACCTCGCCTGACTCGGTGGATTGACGCGGGCGGACTCCAGGCGGGGGCGCCGGCTGGGATGCGATTTCATAGTAGTATGAGGAGACTGTAGATGCCCAAAAGTCCGGCCACGTTACCATGTTTCTTGACTTGAATGGCTCATTATTGAATAGGGACTCTGGCTGGAGGATGGGGAATGAGTCGGCATCAAGGAAGAGGATCTCTTCAAATGAGGAGAACAGCATGGCAAAGAGCTTGAATTGGTACTTTTCGATTTCCACGAGCCTTGGAACGGCGTCAAGAACATGCGAGAGCACCACGCACCGCGCGTTCAGAGAGGGAAGAACCACGTCACAGATATATGGTTCGTGTTCGTCGTCGTCTGCCAGGAAGACCTCTACAGGAAGCGTCGAACCTGTACGCCTGAGCATCCGCAGCGAGATAACAAGCACGGGGAGATATGAGCCGCCTGCGGTCGAGACTATCCCCCGTGTATTGGAAACATAGTGTAAATCGGGCGCCGCCGTGTTGATAGCATCAACAAATTTCGTATGAGCCTTCTGCATCTCTTCAACTTCCTCCGGTAGCATGTCCAGCATCTCCGGTCGGTTACTTGGGTCTGACTCCTCGACTCTGATGGTAGGGGCGTTCCCTAGTCTCAATGGTGGATCGCATTTTGGTGTTGTTGCAAGTAGTAGTGGCTGTAATTGACTCCAGAATTTGACATGGCCATCCAATGTGAGCTTCTCAGCCACCAAGCCATGAGTGGAAGGTCCCAGCAAGCGGGAAGACGCCGGATAGCCCGAGAACGACCAGATGCAAAAAAATGTAAGCATCATCGCAAGTATCAGAACGCGCAGTCGCGCGAGGCGCCGTAACGGAATCATCGTCTTTGCACTGTGGTTGATGTTGCCACGGCTCTTTCCACGCTGGCCACTCTTGGGAAGGTCAACGATCGCTCGTAAACACGGCTCGCCTCGTCCAACTGGCTGGGTCACGCTCAATCGTGATTAGCGGTGACACAGAAGTTCCATTTACCGGCAATTGAGCTCTGGAGCAGTTGCCCCTCTGATGAAAGGCATGTGGAGGACAGAGACCTTTCTCAGGGTCAGATGTGAGATGGTGTCGATGGCTCGAAATTAAGGCGCAGATCGCGGAATCAAGCAGATCAACGGTTGCAGCTCCAATCAACAGCTTTCGAGGGAGGAGCAAGAGGAAACTCGAAGACCGATAAGAAGCGCAGATCGTAATAGGAGAACGAAAGTAGTGACAAGCTCCTGGTTGTGACCGTGAGATTCTCGAAGACAAGATTCATTTTGTTTATCGACTCTGAGGCGTTTGGTCTGCTACGTCATACTCTCGCGGCGGGTGTATTTTCCACATCATCGACTTCGACATTATTTTCACGCCAGTTTCATTTTTATGATCGTGAAGGACGCATCTATCAAGATATTCAAGGGATTTTCTTCTCCGAGCGATCATCAAGCTCGTAAATGTGAAGCAGTGGCCAGCCATGTTTCACGCTGATTCTCTGAAACAATCCCCTGCTACAGATCAGCCATCGAATTCTGATTCCTGGCTTTCTTCTTCGAGGATTGTTTCTGACAGGAGCCCTTCCTTCTTCAGGCCACCCGTCCCTTGCCCCCAGCCCCAGTCACTCCAGGAGTCGTTGTTCGAACCAGAGTCACTCGACACACCCGACGGGGTTTCCTTGGCTCCTTCAAGGTCCTCCGGCTTAAACTCGACGCGAGCTGCGGTCGGAATTCTCCATAAATGATGCGCGATGACCCAGTCAATCGCGAGAGTGACTATGAAGTACAGAGACACGCCTATCGTAGCTCCTATTACCGACGCAATACCGAGGTAGACAATGAGTGCCTGGATCGTCAGCATTCACTGTCCCACTATATGGGTTGAATACGAAGTCCGTACCCCCAGATTGGTAAGGATTTTGAGCGGCAGGAGAGCAAACCAGATGGTCAAGTGACCCAGGTTTATGAAGGGGGAGGCCACCAGGCTGAGCAGGAAATACCCGCAATATGCTGCGCAATAGACTACATAGTAGACACCGTAGCCGAGATATATGACGATGCTGGAACAGATAGTTGATACCGTAGAGAGCAAGGCCAGTGCCAATTCCATGTCAAAGATGTCAGATCTCAGGTCTCAGGCGATGAGGCCGCGGTTTACCCAATTCGGAAGGAGGACTTGTTTGGCGGTAAGACGAGGCAGAACCAGGTGAGGATGCAATCCTGTCCTCAAAGTCTCAGGCACGCCGCAAAGCTCAAGCTTTTCAAGACAGATGTTTAATGGAAGTCAAACAATGATTGGATATGAGGGCGCCTGAGAGAAGTCAACATTTCCAGCTGGAGTGACGTGATGCTTTCCCCAGTTGGGGACAGTGCATTGATCCTGGACAGAGCGGACTCCCCAATTGGGCGGCAGACTGTACCCAAGCTTGGGTCGTAGTTGGCAGTTGAGGATGGGGTCATGAAAGCATGTGCATTTGTTTACCGTGTGCTCCATTTTCGATGATGTTGCGGTTCCCAGCTTCAACCAAACTGGTCAACGCATCCTGAGATTCTCCCTCTCAAAAGTGGTCAACTTGTCGCTCTGAAAGTCAGGTGCGGTGCCCTAAGCCCTAGGCGGATGGATCCGGCCAGATCCCAAGGTTCTAATATCAACCCTGACAAAGTTATCGACCTCATCATCACCACATCACCATCACCCCAGCGTTTGGTTTACCCCGGTCCCTCCGGTTGCTTCCCATATGTGTGCCCTGATCATACGAGGTCGATTATTTATTTCCTTTGTCTCCCCGCATCCTTTCCCTTGACTCACCAAGCGGCTTCCGTCCTCCCAACTTGGCCCTCAATTTGGTGTTCTGCCCCTCAGGTTCCTAGCGTCGACGCTCTGATGCGGATATCTTTGACCTCCAGCCGGGAAGCCCTCATTCCTTGATAGATTAAATCCGCCTCCCATCGCAATTCATCGCTCGACCTTCTTTTTTTTTTTTCTTTTTCCCTTCATTCTTACCCCCGCCGGCCACCCGTCGTTCCCAGTGGCCCTTTCGCGTCCAGATGGGCAATAATCCTTCAAAGGGTTCTCCCGGAGACGGCCCGAGCCCGGTGACTTTGGGCACCACGAGCCTGACGGCTTCGACAAGTGACAAACGAGCGGCTCGCGGTTCTTCACTCAATGCCCCCCCGGGCGCCGCTAAAGCGCCCGTCGCTGACCCCTCCGCCTCGAAAGAAATTGCAACGGGCCAATCGTCCTCCCATATCCAAGCACCGCCCCAGCATCGCTTCCGGTCACGCAATGTCGCAGATCTGCCTCCGCAGACAGGAGACCGGCAGGATCATCACGAGCCTATGAAGACAAGCGCTCCTCGCTCAAGAGACATCCAGCCACCTGATCCGTCGAACCCCGTCCAGGTTCCGATTTCCCGTTCTGCTGCTCCTCGACGCGACCCTCACGAATCCGTCGCACCATCAGGTCCGCCTCACAAGATGTACTACAGCATGTCCGCACATCTCCAGCGCCCTCCGCGGATGCCCTTACCAATTGGAGATGCCACAGCTACCCCAGGCTCGCCCATCAGTGGTCCCGATGATGCCAGCCCCCTCGCTCCCGATCAAAACCCAAGCGATACGATAGGGGTGACAAATCCCGACATTACTACGATCGAAGACGATGATACTGTGGATGAGCTTCAGCAGTATGCCAATCATGGCGGAGGAAGGGCTGTCCCGGCAACTATCGAATGGACAGGGGGTGGCAACAAAGTCTATGTAACTGGAACTTTCGTCAACTGGGAGAAAAAGTTCCGGCTACACAGAAGGTATGTAGAAACCTCTTTTTCTATGCAATGGACGCCCGTTCACTGTGCTTCTTCCCAACGGTCACTAATCTAAATGATCTATCCATAGTGAGAACAATCCCGGTGTCATGTTCACGAAATTGAACCTCCGCCCGGGGACACACCATCTCAAATTCCTCGTCGATAATGAAATGCGCGTATCGGATAACCTCCCAACCGCCGTCGACTTTACCAATCATTTGGTCAACTACATCGAACTCAGTGCAGGCGACGCAAATCGGTCGAGAAGGGAAAGCGACAAAAGTCCCGGACAGCTTGGGGTCGACTCTCCAGATGTGTTCCCTGGCCCAGCTGCCGATGGGAAGCTGGAATCCGCCGTTGACGAGGACAAATCCGACAAGGAGGAGCCGGAGGAAATCCCGTCCGGTGATTTTCGTAATATTATCCCGCCGTTCCTCCTTGACCTTGACAAGGATGAGGAGAGTGCGAGTTACCAGCAAGCCGTCAATATCATTGGTGATGCGCCCACTCCACCAAGCCTTCCGCTTTTCCTTGGCAAGTCCATTCTCAATGGCACCACCCCAATGAAGGATGATAGTAGTCTTCTCAATAACCCCAACCACACCGTGTTAAACCACCTCGCCACCAGCAGCATAAAAAATGGTGTTTTAGCGACCAGTGTGACGACAAGATACAAACGAAAGGTAACCATGCCTTCTCAAGGTCATATCAGAAACAATATGCTAATCCGGACGCGCGTAGTACGTCACGACAATCTTGTATAAGCCTACGGGGGATATTGGCGAATAGACACATGTTGCATCAGACACGGTTTCCATAACCGTCTTCTCTTCAACTCTACTCTCGCTGCAGTATACTTATCACTCCCAGCAGATCCGAACATTTCTGGGAAACCCGGTCAATTGTAGTTGATGCTTTTCAGATACACCGTCATACTGGAGCGGGGACAACCTGCCGAAACCCACTAGAGCCTTGTTAAAGGTACCCGCATTGTCTGCGAACCAATCCCCCCTGCTCCGGGACTCAGGCTGGGAAGATTGCGGCATCGTCAACTGCCAACGGTCCCATACACGGGCCATTTACGTCGTGGATATAAGTCCTCGACCCTTGCCTTCTCTCTAACTTGGAATCGGAAATGCATATTGGCAATGGATATTAGTTGGCCAAGCTTGTCACTTGCCTATTTCGGTTGAAATATTCAGACATATCCCCACTCTAAATGGGCTATGACCTCCCGACAAAGACATACAAACGAGAGCAGCAATTATACATTGCTCAGTTTAGGCATGAAAGGAGTTACGCAAAATAGACATTACAATCGCTTTATTCATACGTCCGCAATACAAAACGATACCTCTAAGCTAATCTCTCCATTGCACGAAAACATCATCCGTCCGGAACCGCTGCGTACATGTAGACTCCTTAAGTGGTGTCCGGAATCCCGTCTTGTATGCAAGGATACCAGCCTGTGCTATCATGATCCCGTTGTCGATGCAGAACCTCTCATCCGTCGCATGGACGCTTCCCCCACGATCCCGCGCCATGATCCCCATCATTTCTTGTAATCGTTCATTACACCCGACACCACCAACAATCAGAACCTCACTAGAGCCGACATGCGCCATCGCGCGCTCCGTGATCTCAACCAGCATAGAAAATACCGTCTCTTGTAGTGAGAAGCAGAGATCTGCGCGTGTGGGTTTCCTATTCTCCAACGCCCCGTCTAGTACGGACGTATTATCTTGCGTCGTGTTGTCGCCGCCGTCTTTCTCATCGTCGTTCCGTTCCCCGTCTAGGCCGTACATGGCCGCAAGGGCGTCTATCGCAGCTAAAATTCCGGACATGGAGCAATCCATACCCTTGACTGTATATGGTAGGTCAACTAATTGCTTTCCTTTTTTCGCGAGTTGCTCAATGTTGTAACCCGGCGCAGGATCGTTGGAGATATGTAGCGTTCGCGCGAACCGGTCTAGACAATTGCCCACCGCGATATCGAGAGTCTCACCGAATATCCGATATCGTTGGGAACTGTATGCGATTACCTGGGTGTTGCCGCCAGAAACGTAGAGAACGACGGGGTTTGAGGCGCCGGTGATCAATCGACCCATTTCGATATCTGTATAGTAAACTACATTAGCATTCAATCTGCTTCCAGGGAATTGGCGGCACATACGTCCAACGCAATGGTTAACGCCGATCAATTCCTTCCCCCAGAGTATACTTAGCGTCCGAGCGGCTACTGCCACGCTCTGGAGGGGAGCTCCCATTCCGGGGCCCTTGGTGTAGCAGATACAGTCCACATCATCAACGGAGATGCGGGCTTCCTTGAGAGCTTTCTTCACCAGCTTCACAACCCAGGCCCGGTGGTGCCTTGCTGTATCCTTGGGGAGGAACCCTTCGCCAGGAGGGGAGACGTATGTGTGACGGATATTGGCGAGCACCTGCGGGGCGCTGCCGTTGCTGGGATGGAGCATGATGCCCACTCCGAGTTTATTAGCGGAGCCTTCGAGGCCGATGGCAATCATTTTAATGGCGAGATGTAGGTCTTGGTAATATAGAATGAAACTAGTATTCTGAGGGAATTTGAGAGCTATAGTAGTCGTCTTTGAGGGGCAGGTGTAGTTGGGGGCCTTTTTTTTTTATCAGCAGCGTTATCGATTGGCTTGGGGGCTTTGGGTCACCCACGGCATTTCCGCCGCTGCGTTTATCCGACAGTATACAACGGACGAGGTCATCACCCAAGCACACTCCATCCTTCTTTTCCCCTCCGTCCTCACCACAGTGAGTTCAATTCCATTTCACTTCCTTTCAGTTTCATATACAAACTGTAATATAATCTGGTCTCTTGTACACATCCAATTCCCCTCCTGAATGACTCAGCCTAAATTTCTTTGTGCTTGCCTGCCCACAACCTCCTCATCAATATTGGCAAAGCCATGTCCTCGTTCAACCACTTCTCCGACTCCGACAATTTTCAACGCCAGTCAGACGAGTTTGTCACCTGGCTTTCCTCCCGACCAGGCGTTACAGTGAATTCCAAATTACGAATCGCAGACTTTCGAGCAATTGCTGCCGGACGAGGCGTTGGTGCGTTCTTCTCCACCGGGACGAATTCTCCTCTCGTTCTAGCGTTCTATTGCCGGCCTTGTTAAGTCTTGCTCCTTTCAAAGTGAACCCTAATTCTGACATGATGTCCTCGCCTTACCAGTGGCTCAAGCCGATATTGTTGAAGGCGAAGACCTTTTCAGCATCCCGCGGGATCTTATCCTCTCGACCCACAATTCGAAACTGGGCGATTTACTCTCTCAAGATCTGGAAGAGCTTGGACCATGGCTGTCCCTGATGCTCGTTATGATTTACGAGTATCTTGAGGGCGATAGGTCTCCCTGGGCCCCGTACTTCAAGGTTCTGCCTCAGAATTTTGACACGTTGATGTTCTGGTCCGCGGAGGAGCTTCAAGAGCTTCAGGGGAGTGCGGTCGTCGATAAAATTGGTAAAGAGGAAGCCGAAGAACTTATCCTGGAATCCATTGCCCCCATTGTCCGATCGAATCCTTCGCTTTTCCCGCCGATTGACGGACTCGCTTCGTACGACGGAGATGCAGGTACCCGTGTAATCCTGAAACTCGCTCATACAATGGGGTCCCTGATAATGGCCTATGCTTTTGATGTTGAGAAACCTGAGAACGAGGTTGATCGTGACGGTGAAGATGGATATGTTACCGACGAAGAAGAAGAGCACTCCTCCAAGGGCATGGTGCCTCTAGCTGATATGCTGAATGCTGATGCCCACAGGAACAATGTGAGCCCTTCGCAAATGATATACATATATTTCACGAGCACCCTGCTAACGAATTGACAGGCCCGCCTCTTCCAGGAAGAAGAATCGTTGATCATGAAGGCGATCAAGCCGATCAAAGCTGGAGAGGAGATCTTCAACGACTACGGAGAGCTTCCTCGCGCTGATCTCCTCAGGCGGTATGGCTATGTCACCGATAACTACGCCCCGTACGATGTCGTTGAGCTCTCACTCGACTCGCTATGCACCAGTGCTGGCCTTGCTGATTCTAACGCCGAGAACAATCCACGGGTAAGAATAGCTACCTGAACTACACCAAGACCCTCCTAGCTCGCACTAATGCCTTGCAGCTTCAATTTCTCGAAAGCCTTGAGCTCCTTGATGACGGATACGCTATCCCCAGGCCTTCACAAGACGACTCCCTCGCCGACATTCTCCCAGAGGAGCTGGTCCTCCTCCTGAAGACTTTGACCTTAACGCCCGAGCAGTTTGCCGAACGACAAGAGAAGCAGAAACCACCCAAGCCGTCTCTCGACGCCGCAGAGACCAAAATCCTTCTCAATGCAATCCAGCTAAGCCAGGACCGATACGGCACATCGTTAGCACAGGACCAGAGCTTCCTCGCCGAGTTCGACAAATCCGAGACCGGCGGCGCGCTCTGGGGGCATCTCCGACGACGGAAAATGGCTATTCAGGTTCGGCTAGGCGAAAAGGAGATTTTAGAGGATCTAGTCTCCCGAATCACCGCATACTTGGCAAACGTCGACAGCTCCCGCTCGACGAAGCGAACCGCCAACGGCTCCGCCGACGACGCAAGAAGAGCAAAAGCTCAGAGAACCTAGCACCCTCGCCAAATCACGATTGTTACCAATTTATAGACGGAAGAAAAGTTTTGCACCTTTTGATACATATTATTAATTGTTTTTTATCCTTCTTTCTTCGTTGCTGACCTCATAGCTTCGCTATCCAGACAAGATTCTATCAACCGATCGGCTTCAAAATGAGGAAATAAAAGGGGAAAACTGGCTATGTACACTAACACTCGAATCATCTTAGGCGTCATAAAAAAGGGAGGAAAGACAATCATCAGCGACATTATCCTGAATTCCGAATGCTTCGCAGCATCCAGGCGGTGGGAAAGAGGGTCAGCGGTGGAGAAGGATGGGAGCGATCAGGACCCCGTGAAACAAGAAATCGAGGGAATAAAAGTACACTGCGAGTCGGAGGAAGGCGACGATCGAGATGAGGAACAAACACCTGCTAAATTCGATAAGAGATTCGGACGGTGTTGGCGAGAAGAGTGCAAAAAAGAGGTGCAAGAGGGGAGAGGGAAGATGAAGCACCGCTCAAGTTTCCGATGTGGGAGCAATGGCGCCAGGCCCGGGATTTGATCCCATTGTTTGCGTCGGGTTTGGTGGGTTATTGACCCCAGTTTGTTCGGCCTGGAGTCGTCGCGCTTGCGCTGCCTGCGCCTGCGCGTGTGCTTGGTCTCGAGCCTTGGCAAGCATGATTGCCCGGTTCTGCATGATCTGGATGTCATACTGATCCACCTCATACTCGAGGTCCTCGTCTTCCGAATCTTCCTGGTCATACTTAAATCGGTCTGCTTTCCAGGGGTCTAACTCCACCGTGCATCGCGAAGCAAGATTACGACGATCAATCAGCAAGCGGCCGCCACGCCCGATACGTCTCCTGAATGAGGGTATCTTGTTGGCATCCTCACGCGTTATCAGTGCATGTGCTGCAAGCTTATCACGGAAAGAAATGGGACCCGCGGTATCTAAGGATGTATCCATCATATTTTCGGAAGATGCGGAGGATGGAGGGGTCGGCACCTGCGTTGTTATTGCGGGACGGAAAGACGCTTCAAACATTCTTTCTGGAGACGGTGAGAGGGGAGCTCGTGTGATATCCACATAGCCCTCGTTCCACCTGATATGCTTCGTGATGTTTGACTTGATGTCGCGAAGGATCTCGTTTTCTTTCTCTGCTTGGACATCCTCCAATAACTGCAAGTCTTCTGCAGCTTGCGTTCCAGGCTTCTGCGGCATACGGAGCTGCGGAACCGCAGGGCGCTGCATGGTCGGAGCCTCTGTCGGCTTCTTCTTAGGCTGCTTTGAGTTAGCCTGCGAACAAGATAGTCGATATTGACAAGCGACTATTACCTTCTGGTTGATGAGATCCTCATCATCGTCCTTGATGTTGAGTTTTCTCTTCATTTCCTTTACTTCGGCCCGCTGCAAGAAGAGAACCCGCTCCGTCGCTAGCATCTCCTTCCTTGCTAGCTCCCGTTGGCGGACCAGCGCAACCAATTGGCGAGCGTCCTCCAGCTCCTTTCGGAGTCTCCTCAGTTTATCCGCACTCTGGGCATCTCTGCCACGGGTCTTGCGGATCTGGCGGACCTCGCGCCTACGGAAGCAGACATACGGGTCTGTGTCGTCGGTGTCTTGACCAGTTTCAAACTGCAAGTAACCAGTTAGTGATGACTCCCGAACATCTTTGGGGGTTTGATGCGGACCTTGAGATTCGCGAGTAACGGCCGGTTTTCGTTGTTAGTTCTCGTTGTTTTCCAATGGTCATAAATGTCCTTGGCGAAACGCTTTACGATATCCTCTACAGTTGCATCCATGGACTCCTGCATTTCCGCAAAGCTCAAAACAGGAGGATTATCTACCGCGGCAAACGGCTGCTTTAACCGTGCTGTCTCCTCGAAGAAGTTCATAACTTCCTCGAAATGATCCTCCGTGCATCTGTCGGTGGGGTCCCGCTTTTGGTTCATGATCTTCAAGAACACATCATCCTCTTCGGTCATGTTATAGGGACATCCGCAACAATCCTCGACCGTGGATGAGAAGCGGATATACGTCGCAGGCTGCGAGAAGACTGGGGGGTAGAGCTCGTCATATCGAAGGTTACTGAGGACAGTATCCGGTGTCGGGATATGGGCCTCATTTACGACCTTCCCCTGAGCAGTCGCATTGATCGCGACTTGGAGATGGAATTCCTACATGGAGAAACTGCATTAGCAGGCCCTAGCTGCGGGAAAAATACCAGTGCAAAATTTTCATCACAGACGGTGGTGATACTGTCACGTGATATCGCAGGGATGGACAGGCCACGGTCGGGAGAAGAAAGCACTTACCGATTCCTCAGCCTTCTCGACACCCGTTTCGATCTGTTGTAAGGCACTTTGGATTTCATCTTCGATGGCATCTATTTCATGCTCCCTAACAACGGGTATGGACGCCTTGGGGGTGAGCTTTTTAGGGCGCGTCCTCCCCATCCCCCCGTATCGAGTCATGCGAACGTTCGGGGCGAAGAAGGCGGGCCAAGCATTGGAAGGGGCCCCGAAATTGGTATCAATCGAAAGATCCGCTCATGTAAAATCGCGTAGTCGTATTTTTTTGATGGCAGGCGATGGGTGGTGGATGATATCGACGGCAGAAATCTCGTAGTCACAGCGCTCGCGGATGGGTTGACGTTGCAATGTCGTCCGGTGGTGGCCTGTTTTGGCCCAGCGCACGGGCTCAGGGGTTCGCTTGCTTGACCGTTTTCGGTTAGTGCGGGGCTGGCCAATATCAAATTGCTGGGCCAGGCAACTCCCCTTGGCATGCTGACCTCAGAGCCCCAGCCGCATCTCCGTTCCCAATGTCCATGCCTGTAGATTGACTCTGCATTCATTATCCCCTCAACTATTCTTCTCTTACTTTAGACTCGGGTCCATTCTTTTTGTTTGTCTAGTTTGAATCTCATTGGCCGCACAACATGGAGCAGCCTAGCGAGCCCAACAATGCTGCTTTGTATGCGCGGAGACGACGAAGCTCTCTTGGGACGTCGCAGCTTTTTGAAAACATCGTATCCGCATCCAACTGTGGGTTTTGCCGGACTAGATCCTGTTTCCACTGTACTGACCATCTTTAGTCGACAAGGACGAAGTGGACCGGCTCCGTAAACGATTCATGAAGCTTGACAAGGTGCGCTCTTCATATCGACTAAATGGGAGACAGGACAGAAATCTAACGTTTCCTTTCCCCCAGGATAACTCCGGTACGATTGACCGCGATGAATTCCTATCTCTCCCACAAGTATCATCCAACCCACTCGCCACACGGTACGCCCGCTTCCTCTTTTCTCTCCCATCCCTACCCTAAAGCGGACCACGAGCTAACAGCCGCCTGCACGGTGGAACAGAATGATCGCAATCTTCGACGAAGACGGTGGTGGCGACGTTGACTTCCAGGAATTTGTCTCCGGATTATCAGCCTTCAGCTCCAAAGGCAACAAAGAGGAAAAGCTCCGATTCGCATTCAAGGTCTACGACATCGATCGCGACAACTTTATTTCGAACGGCGAGCTCTTTATCGTGTTGAAGATGATGGTCGGCAATAACCTGAAGGATGTGCAACTGCAGCAGATCGTTGATAAAACGATTATGGAAGCAGATAAGGATGGGGACGGCAAAATTAGCTTCGAGGAGTTCACGGATATGGTTGAGAATACGGATGTTAGTTTGAGTATGACGCTGAGTATGTCTCTCTCTTCTTTCTCTTCCCCTCTTCCCCGTCTATCTTCGGTCTGCTTTAACCTCGCTTCCCGTCGACTGTGCGCTGATGAGGTAGCAGATCAATTTTAATTTTCCCCGCGTGGCGAAGTTGGATGTGCGTTCGCGTTGCCGCGAGCTCCTTGGAATGGATGGACGACGGACCGATTGATATGATTACCTTATGAAACGATTGTCACGACGAACCTGTACCCTCAGACTCAAAACTTGGCTCAAACTCAGATACAGCATCTGTTTTCTACTTTACCCTTTTGGATGAATGACATACATACATGAGCCGAATCTTTGCCCTTTTTACCACCATACTCCGCTTTCGAAATAGAACGCCCATGTCAACGCACGTAGCCCAGGGTTGAGCGGTCTTGTCGAGAAACCGCGTAGGTGCCACTAGTGCTAGTGAACAAGTACATGTGCAGCCCGGAATACCGAGGTGTGTCCATGAATGGACGGGAAAATAAACATCAAATTCAGGGAAGATGCGATCACCAACAGCTCTCCCGTCTTGTCGTTGGGCATCCGGGAAATGCAGCATAAACTGGAGTTTTGTACAAGTATTTGGTAGTACGTACAGCTACCAATAAATGTGAAGGGCAGATAATTCCCGACACGGTTACCTCATATTAAGTAACAGGGAAGAAGACAGGCAAAAATATCATGGAGGAATGAGGATAAGACCCAAGGCAACATTGCACGAGACCCTGTAAATCTCAAGGCGGTTTCTAGAGATCTCAAGAAGCGATTAAATTCTCCCTGTGACGATAGATCAGTCAATTTAGTTACAAGAGCCAGTGAAATCTTACAAATGGTATCAAGAAATAGTTGAGAAAATCCATGTCACTTCGGAATCGGTCAAGCATGGCTCGAATTGAGGTCAACCACAACAGCTTCAATCTCCATTCCAATCCCGCGTTAAATGGCTGTCATCGCTACCGACGACGAAAAGAAGCAGATTGCATCATGGCCATGGAACGCGAACGCTTTGGTCGCGAAAGTGATCGGTTGGTGGCCAGGCCCGAGATGAAACTTTCGTCGTGGCGGCGTTCGAGTCCTTGATCAGGCAAGTGTGTGGCGATAGGTTTGATTTTAAGTTCCAACTTCAAAGCCCTTCCTGCCCAGCGGACTTGTCGAATCACCCAACCCAGAAAGATGTGGGGTTCGATCGGCTCCAGGCTCGATGGGGCAGACAAGTCGAGGTCAGTTAGCGCTTCTCACTGCGAGAAGCAAAGTTGGGCATATCAGATTTGTTGAACGCTGGATCTAGCAATCAATAGCGCATCCTGGAACAAAGCTGGGCCACGCGCTGAATGAGCCTTGTCCCTTGCCAGGGAAAATCGGCGGCGTTCGGGCGGTGGACAAGACGATCTGCATGGATCTGTGCATTCCAATTCCCAGCCCGAGAAAACTCATGTGTGCGAGGTTGCCGCCGCGGCAGGAATTCGCGTCAGCTCCGGTCGGTTCTCGATGAGGTCCAAACACTGACTGAGAGCTAAATCGATTGTAAGGTCATTCCCAAAGTCCGGCCTGTTTGTCACTGGGGCTGACATACCAGATAGGATTTCTTCCTCCCAGATGCCCATCTGGTAATCCACCAGGCCGTGTTGTTCCATTCGATCGCACAGCCGTATGAGTTCCTTGCCCAGAGAATCCATGGCATCGATGCTTAGCAGACTGGTTCGGGACGATTGGCGACCTGTCTGAAGGAGTTCCTGCGTCATGTCTTTTTGCTTTTGGCACAATGATAACCAACAGATATTAAAATCGTTCCATAACCCCAGGCGATCAGAGTGGGACATCTGGTCATCGCGAAGAATACCTTTCCCGTACAAAAGCAACATTAGCTCTCGAATTTCCCAGGAATCAGGGGCAAAATCCGCCCCGACAGGGCGAGTCAATCTTGCATGAAGAAGACCCGCATGTGTAAATTGTCTGGATGCCAAGAGAGAAAACGTACCAAGTTCTCGTGCACTTGCCACCAGCCACTCGGAGATGTCGAGCAATGATCGACTAGCCTCCACCAATCGGCCGGCGCGCGTATGATTAACTGCCCCTCGCAGTGCTCGTTGGAATTGTCGATAGGGCTCCGCTGAAGGAGGCGGTTCTGATAATGTTTGTGTCTGCGAGTGTGACGACGGATGCTGCTGTCCCGCCGCGCCCACGGCGGTCATGTCCGCCATGATTGCGGGAAAGTGCTGCGATGCGCTAGAGCGCCCAATGGGCCCCGGCTGGTTATAAGCAGACAGAGAAAGCCCTGATGGCAGGTAAGGCGATTGGAGTCCGGCGCCTGACGGTTCATTGGGAGCAAAATACTGTGGAACGGCAAATGGACCAGAGAGTGAATCCAGGGCTGCAGACTGCCGTGACGGGTAGGGTGGCATGACCTCGTACGGGGTTTGCGTTGGGCCCTGCTGCCCGAGGTTGTATACCATATCAGGCTCGTATGAAGGGAAGGATTGCTGGCGCTGCTGGTTGTCGCGCAGCGCCGACGGATACGGTTGCAATTCGTCCCCCTGCAAGGCACCACCCTGAAAGGTGCTGTCTGTATATCCGTAGTCCATGTACGTAGGAACTCGCGGTCTTTCTGTGGTCTGCGACGGATCTTCACGTGTGGAATGGAACCCGACCCGTCCGAACCGGTCTACCGCATGGCTGCCGGACGACCTGGGGACAGCGCGACGCAACATGCCCGGTTGAGCCGTGTAGTGGGCTTGCCGACCATTCTGCTTCAGGTGTCGGGGATCACCATCCATGCCCTCGAACAGAACCCTACGCACTGGATCGAGGTCGAGGGACCAGTCCGTCGACGGGGAGAGCGGAGGGCTCGCGTAGGATTCCAGTTTGGCGAGATCAACGGGTGAATCTGAATAGCCCTGCGGATTGCGCTCTGTCTTGGCCCGTATACAACCACGGCTCGTCTCCCTTTTCCTCTGAAGGACCCGATTTTGAGTGTTACCCAACAAACCGTAAGCGCGCGTCAGCCTCGCGAGGTCTGGGTACCACCAGAGCGACCTAGATATCATTTCAGCCCAGTCAGCTTTGCTCTGGGGAGGGAAAGCCCGGACACACGGTGAGCACCTTCTGTTGTCTGCACCTCCAGACGCTCAGAAAATACGAATTGGCTGGCCAGCAGCAATAACAATGCTCGTTGGGGTTGAATACGGCCACAGATATGAGCAAGGGCCGTGAAACCTGAGGATAGAGATGGAGACGGATTAGAGGAAGATAAAACGGGCTCAAGAAAAGTCGATATTGAAACTTCCTCGCGGTGCACCAGTCACTCACGTCAGATGCAATGCAGGATCTCATCAATCAGCTCCGGTATTGCAGCCCAATTGTGCGTATTATTGGGGAACGGTGAGGGAGAGAGGGGCAGCAAACGCGGGAACAGAGCAGCAGGAAGTGTCGAGAGAAATGGGGGATCCGCTCAAGAAGTACTTATATTACCCTCGAGTAGAGAGGGAGTGATGATCCAGGAGTAGTTATTGAAATGCCCCAGGAAGAGGCGAATGTACGCTTGGGGGACCTCTCTGAACAGACGAAACAATGGTCCTGGCGTCACAAATCCCATGGCTTCAGCCTTCACAGTGCTCGTTTGGGGTTCAATGTCCTACTCTGTTTGGAGAAGTCCACACAAGGAAAGAAAATATTGATTGGTCAAGAAAAAGAAAAGAGAAAAATGCAGTGACTGACAGGAGGAAGACAGCCAGACGAAAGGGGCGGACTCGGAGGAAACGCGAGAGGAAGGCAAAAGAGCGCGGATGAGCTCCAAAAGAAATTAAGAAAAAAAGGAAATAAACAATTCGAGGATGAGTATAGATCTAGGTATTTGCTTTTGTTCTGCAATTGCCTTCAGAATTTGACAAAGGAACCGCTCATTCTTCTTTATTCTCTTTATAATTCGATTCAGCCTCCCAGCACTCTATACTTCCTGAATCTCAGTAAGTATTTATTATTGATACATCAGAATCCGTCCTCCCCGTTCACAGTGAGCACGAGCAAGCCAATGTGAATGCCTCGAATAGCCCTGGGGAGGTGCTATTGAGGGTCCATCAGACTCAAACCCAAATAGTCGGAGCGGGACGAAGGGCGCACTACTCCAGATTCAGGAGAAAGGATCTCCAGAGGGTCCGATAAGGCTAGTGCCCAGTTCTCCGGAACCAGCGATCACCCACACACTAACCGGATCTCAGCGATCGCACGCCCCCCTGAGGTTGTGAGGTCGGGGCATGGAGCCATTCCAAGTCTCTGGCACTAGTTGATTTTCCTTGCCGCCCCATTTTTCACGCAAGAAAACCCGCTTCATGGTTGCTGACCCAGGTTGCCGGGAATCTGACGTGTTCCCTGAGAGGCCAAAGGAAGTCTTTCCGCAACTCCCGTGTTATCAAATACAGGCATTTGGAGAAGAAGCAAAAATGATAGGGGGTGGATGAGGAAACCCGACTTCATGTCCAGTTTCGTCACCTCGACCGAAAATATGAGTCGTACTCCGGAGTAAGTTTGGTTGGGGCCTGCATGGGAAGGACCGCTCGAGTGGCAGCTGTTGGAGGCGTCCCCTCCGAGACCCTGAAGCATTGTCAGGGCGAAAATGACTTGCCTTCCCTCAAGTACGGAAACCAGTCAAGGGCGAAGGAGACTCTTGGGAGATTTTCGGTGCAAATTTCACAAAGCTGCATGGAACCAATGCATGCATGTCCATCCCATCAAGAACTGGCATGGTTCCCGAGTCTGTTTGATCAAAGCACCAGTCCGCTTTGTTTTCTGGCTGTTCAAACTCGTCTTCTGTCTGAGCCAAGGGAGAATCTGGCCGAGATCGCAGTCCACTGACATGGGCCGGTAGTCGAATCTGATCCTTCACCCACGTCTTTGAACTTGAACGCGTGATCGGCCAGCCCTGGATCGAATCGACCTGCTCAAGGCTTGACTTTCCGGAAGTATGTGGTGGGGAAGGCTGTCGATCATGGCGCGCTCAAGAAAGCAGATGGTGCCTTTCTGGTCGCAGGATCATGAATAGCCTGACTGAAATTTGGAATTATCAGCACTCCGACAGTCAACACCGTCATCGCAAATGAAAACGAAACGAGGATATTGTTTGAGCATACCTCAGTCACACCAGATCCTGGAAGTGAGGCTCAATCAGCCTCGCCCATTGTGTTGGGATGATTCACCGGGAAGGGGGAGGAGTGATCGACCTCAAAATCGGAGATCATAATAGTCTACACTTTTCGGTCAGACGATCTGTGTTGCTGTTGCTTCAAGACAGATACCTGCCGGCGACAGGCTTGTATATCCTATCTTCCTGTCCGGTGGTCACATGTAGTAGAATCACCTGATTGGCTTCCTGTCAACCCTGAAGTGACAGACGTGCTTTTCCCTAAGACCACTACTAGCCTTCGTCGACACTCGTGGGCAGCCAGAGCTCCCCTTGCAAGTTCCTTGATGCAACAACCCGGCTCGTTTTCCGCTCAGCTCCCCACCAATTGGTCCAATAATATCGGTCTCGTGGCCAAATGAGGTGCTTTTGAGCACGAGCCCGCCAGTCCAACTGGTGCGATTCCGGCGCTGCTCCCCTTGTCCCGAGTACATCGGACGGAAAGGAGACACTCCTAATTGGTCCCGATGGGTGACAAAATCCCGAAACCTGCCTCTCCCACTAACTGATGGCTATGCTTTCTTACCGCCGGTGTTTAAGAGAACGTCGAGGAGGACTTCGATGAGTGAGGCTCTTCAGGGTCAAGCCTTCTAACTCTGTGAGGCGTCACAAACTGATGGTCCGAGAGTGAGGATGGGCGGCTCAATCATCTATATATCCGTCCTCGCTATTCGACTCCCGCGCCCAGATCCGCGACTCGGGGAACTTTGACCTCGACTACCTCCTGCGATGAGCACCTGATTTTCGGCTAGATCCAATTCAGCAGGTGATCAGGACGCCATGTTGTAGATCGTCGCTGAGATTGGACCATTCCAACTTCCCTGCTGAGCGCAATTGAGGCCACTCCTGGGCCTCGGCCCGTGGTTCCGAAGTTAGACTTGGATGTTCTGGAGTCTGAGCTACTCAAGCATCCGCCGTTCGAGGAAAGGGAATGGAGGCCAGATGCTGCCGCAGTAATCGTCAATTGAATAAATCACAGTAAGTGCTGGTCGTACAAGTAATATACGCTGTCTTCGGTTAATTTAATCAGACGGAAAGAACGCCAATAGTTACATGCGGGTCCCCGTAAACATGCAATGCTGCCGTATCAAGAGATCGGTAATAGGGCGTCAAACTGACAGAGAACGGCAGAGATATGCTTCCCCGCGAGACAAGTAATACAGTGTGGGAATGAGAAGAATTAAAACAGAAGGAAACCAGTATGAGGGCCCCCGCGAAGGTATTTCATCTCTTAACCCAGGTAGGCATCTTACGCGCCTTCTTGCGGCCAGGCTTCTTTCTTTCCACACGCCGAGGATCCACGGTGATAACGCCGGCTAAAGAACGAGGGCAGGAGTTAGCTCATGTTTTCAAGGAAATAGAACTCACTTCAACGAATAAAAATACGTACCTCTCCGTAGAATTGGCTTCAGTGCGGGTTCGTGGACCAACAATGCCCGCGCAAGCGCCAATGTGATAGCCTCTGCTTGCCCGGTCGTTCCCCCGCCCTTGACTCGAGCCCACACATTATACTTATCAAGTCTCGAAGAGCACCTCAAGGCCCAAGTCGCACTCTCCCTATCATGCACCCTGGGAAACGCCTCGGTCAGGGACTTTCCGTTAATAAGTACCTCCCCTTCTCCCTCGACTAGATGTACCACCGCATGGCTTGCCTTTCGCTTTCCTTTCCCACGGGCACGACCAAGTTCGTCTAGCGTACGCGGCGCAAGTTTGATGTCGTATGGATTTCCTGGCCGCAGGAAATCGTTGAGTGTATCGCGGACTTCGCGTGGAGTTATCGCAGGGTCAATGCGGTTTAAACGCTGGAGTATTCTGAGCAGGCCTTTGTACTTTTTTGTCGGAATGGGTTCTCCCACAAATTCTCGGAACTGAGGGAGCCTGAACCAAGCCATCCGAGGTGCCTCCCTTGCGGGCACAGTCGGTAGTGATGCGTATTTCGCTAGGATACCCTCAAGTCGCAGGGAATGGTCGATGAATTTCGGGCTACCGGAGAAGTAGGCGGGTGATGTGGGAATGATTCGGGCGGGCAAAGCCTGAAACTTCTCGAAATTAATCTCCGGAGCGGCGGGTTGAACTTGAGTCGCGTAGCCTCGAGCATCGTTCCAGGTTTGTATATGCGTTGACAGGGAAGCTCCGGTATTGGTGTGTGCGGAATTTGTCGAACGCCGGGAGAGAAGAGCTCGTAGGTGTCTTGGTGATCGGATGGACTGCAAGGCGTGGACCATGGAGTTGGCGCTCTGCCACCCCATGATGAGACAGACCGGCTGCCAATGGCCTCAATTGGGACGTCGAGGCAAGAAACGTGACAGCGTGGGCTGGCTTGAAGGAGGTCTAACGGCTCGTCGTGCCCCGTTCGCTGCCGTCTCAGGCCATCCCGAGGGTTTTCAACGTGGGCACACGTGACCGGAAGAAAATTTCCTCCGGTGCCGAAACTCGGTCTGATTCGCACAAAATGATTTCGTCCGCTGCAAAGTTTTGGACAGTCCAGGTTTCGCTTCTTCTCCCCCTCTTTCCGCCCTTTTCCCCTCCATCCCTCCTCGACTCTTTATACCTCCAAAATGGCTTTCGGCAAGCTCTACGGTGTTGCTGTATGCTTCTTTTCCTCTCTATTTCCATTCCTATTTGGCAATACATAGCTACTTTTAGCATTACGCAAACAAAAGCTAACCGCGTCGACAGGACAACGGTCGCACCATCGCCGTTCTCGTTGCTGCTAAGCACAACGACCTGGACCTCGAGCTCGTCGAGACCCAGGCTAAACCATCCGCTGAGTTCAACAGTTCTGAGGCATACAGGAAGATTCAGCCCCTGGGCAAGATCCCCGCATTTGAAGGTGCCAATGGTTTCACCCTCTCCGAGGTCATTGCCATTGCTGTCTATGGTACGTTTGACCACGTTTTTCCGTTGCTGCGACGATGAGGGAGCTCCTTTACTTTGCATGATGAGCAATTTCATTATTAGTTATCCCTGTCAGAACTATAGTGTTGATAACATACAACTCTGAATTTTCTTGGTTACCCCGCCGTTGGGCAAATACTTGCACCAAGGCATTGGCTTTGTGACTCATGTTCTTATGTTAGCCGTCTTTACAAACATCTGATGCTAATTGTTGCCAAAGTGACATCCCAGAACGAGAAGACTACCCTCCTCGGCAAAACCAAGCAGGACTATGCTTCCATCCTCCGCTGGATGTCCTTCACCAACGCTGAGGTCCTCCCCAGCTTCGGCAACTGGTACCGCCCGCTCATGGGTCTCGACTCCTACAACAAGAAGAACGTTGAGGAAGCTTCCAAAGCTGCCCTGAAGACGCTCGGTGTCCTCAACACCCACCTAACCGCTAACACCTACCTTGTTGGCGAGCGCATTACCCTCGCTGATCTTTTCGCTGCTTCCCTCCTCACCCGCCCCTTTGCTAAGGTCATTGACAAGAAGGTTCGCGCCGACTACCCTGCTGTTGACCGGTGGTTCCAGACTGTTGTCAACCAGCCCGCTTTCAAGGCTGTTGTTGAGAACCCCGTCCTCATCGACGAGGCCATTAAGTACACTCCCCCAAAGAAGGAAGAGAAGCCCAAGAAGGAGGCTCCTGCTCCTGCTGCCGCCCCCGCCGCCGAAGAGGAGAAGCCTGCTGAGAAGAAGCCCAAGCACCCTCTGGAGGCTCTCGGCAAGCCCACTCTCATCCTTGACGAGTGGAAGCGCCAGTACTCGAACGAGGATACCCGTTCCGTTGCTATGCCCTGGTTTTGGCAAAACTTCAAGGCCGACGAGTACTCCCTCTACAAGGTCGACTACAAATACAACGATGAGCTCAAGCTCACGTTCATGGCCAACAACCTGATTGGTATGCTTAACCTGACCTCAGCCCTGTATTGAGTAATGCTGACTGACTCCGTAGGTGGCTTCCACGCCCGTCTCGAGGCCTCCCGCAAGTACCTCTTCGGTTGCCAGGGCGTCTACGGTGCCAACTACGCTTGTGTCATCAAGGGTGTGTTCATGGTCCGTGGCCAAGAAGCCCTCCCTGCTTTCAATGTCGCCCCTGACTACGAGAGCTACGACTTCATCAAGCTTGACCCCTCCAGCGAGGCTGACCGCAAGTACGTTGAGGACATCTGGGCTTGGGACACCCCTGTTACCGTTGACGGCAAGGAGCTCGCCAATGTCGATGGCCACGTCTTCAAATAAACGAACTTACTAGATGCCATAGTAACTGGCCTATGATGATGATATCCAAAACACTATGACTCTATTTCCTTTGTCGCACTATTCATAAAGCTCTTTAAAAGTATTCACTTCGATACCTGATCCTGGCGGGAAAGCGCTTCTGTGTTGGCTTTCGAGCACGCCGACTGAATGTCATGTTTATGTTCCCACGACATAATGGTTTACGTCCGGTTATTGAGAATGAAAGGATAGCCTTTGCAAGCATGGTTGACATAATCAAGGAGCCTTATGATTGACTCTGCTCAGTAAAATATCTTCCCTGATATACATGGCCTGGGCCTGCCCAAAATTTACACATTCTAGCCACTGATGCCAATATCGCTCGGAACTGCTGAATTTACGTATATTGGTTTCTGCACTCGACAAGGTGATATGCTATGCTATTGGACCGAATGCAAACCGTAACGCCTCAAGCAATTTAACCACAAAAAAAAAGGTAAGAAGAAGAAAAACGGGAAAGAGAATGTGGAAAGAACCTCATCAAGAACGCAGCGACTCCTCTAAGCGATCTAAAAGGGTGTTCTCTGACTGTACAGACGATGCAGGAGAGGGCGATCTCCCATTCATCTCCAGTGGATCTGATCCCGAAGACGGTCGAGGTAGGTCCACCGTTGACTGCGCATTCGATGGAGAAGACGGCTGATCTGGACCCTTCTTTTGAGAAGCCGATGCTCTTGCCGCATGGATTGCGGCTGCCCGTTTTGCGGCCTTTTTCTCGAGTTTGCGCGTTTTACGTCTCTCCTTGCGTGTTTGCGCCGTGTCAATTCCAGCGACAGCTTGAGTTTGGGTTCGTGTCTTCTGGCTCGGCTTGGAATGGGGATGGAGAGGCTTGATATCGAGATCGAGGATCCTTGTTCCGGACGCTGTGGAGTCCCAGGAGCGGAGCATCTTGCTGACGTCGTCGCAGTTAGCGAGGTTCTCGAGGAGCTGGAGGACTCTAGGGAAGATGGTGGGCTCATCGATGCCCGGAACGTTGGTGAATTCAGGGATCTCGATGAGATTATATGGCTCGCTAAGAGCTTTGAGCTTGCTGTCGTCGATGAGGATAGTGTTGGTTTGGTCCCAGCGGACACGGGCTGCTGCGCGTTTGCTTGGCTTGGGAGGGGCCTTGTCCTTGGGATATGATGCTTGGACTGCGTTGCTGGACCATACGGTTTCGAGGGTCTTGTAAACCTGGATTTTAGAATTGTATTCAGATTTTGTGAGGCCAAGTTTATCGCGGCCCCACTCAGCAACGAGCTTCTTCCTCCTGGCTTCTGTGAAAAGTTTTTCACAAACTGCGCCTACTGTGGCTGGTGTTGAGCTGGACCAAATCATAACCTTGTATTTATCAACCAGAGTGTTCAGGAATTCCTCGAGGCCAGCTCTTCGTGTGAATGAAGGTGGAAATTTTCGAGTCTTGCGGTATATTAAGGTACCATTCAGATCTAGAATGACAAGTAGAGGTTGAGGAGTCTTTGACGGTTTTGGCGACAGAGATGACTGGAGAAGGTACTTTTCTGTTGCTGAAGGAGGTTGACGAGGCTTTGGGTCAGACCGTTTCCTTGTCACAACCGGACGTGATCGGCCTGTATCGAGTGGTATAGAAGTAGTGGCCACAAAGTTAGGTTGGGGGGCTGCGCGAACTTGGTGGATGCCATTGAATGCAAGCGCTGAAAGCGCTGGATTCTGCTGATCCATATTCATGAAAGCATCCGGAGGCATGAGTGGTGGCATAGCTAAAAAAGGATTGCTGCCACCAAGAAAGGGCAGGAACGGAAGATTCGGTAAGGGCTGGTCGGATTGTTGCTGGACTCGTGACTGCGGAAACTGCTCTGGGGTGTTCGTGTTGTAAGGAGGTTGCTGGTATGGGAAAGGTGAGGGATTCATGGGGGGTGGAAAGTCGCCAAACCTGGCGAATGGATTCATCATGGAGAAATCAGCCAGACCGTTGTTCGTTGGGAATGAGTTTGGGTTATTCTGCAACTGATGAGGCAGCGGCAGTGGATCTCTTTGTGGAGAGAGGAACGTTCCTGATTGACCATCATATAACTTTGTAGACCCTTGCGATTGTCTTTCGGACGTCTTGTTAGTCTGGCAGGAGTGTCCCCGTCGCGATGTAGGATCGTCCCGGAGGCCATTTATAGAAGTGTCCCTTTCTGGCGCCTTATGGCGATTACTCCGATGGGCTACCTTGGCATTCCAACGGCCCCGGTACGGCCTCCACCCCAGGCTGGTGGGAGTTGGCAAGCCGCCGTGCGATTTAAAATCCGCTATTCGGGTGCTGGTGTTGGATGGGCTGTTGGTTTGTGGCTGCTGCGAGTCCATTGTAGCGGCGAGAAGCAGTGACCTATCGGTGCTGGCGCAGGCCACGGGAACTTTTGCAACGGGTAAAGAGCAAAAACGAAATTTCGATAAAGAGCGACATTTAATGAATGGCTTCGAGAACAGCTTGGGGGGTCAGCTCCTTTCCGTTCACCACCGATAGCCACATGCACACACCTTATCGTACACCCCACCCCGCGACATGAGGCTGGCAAGACCCGAGTGAGCGAGCGAGGAGGCGGAAACGAACGGCGCGGGGATTCCCGGGGCGCAAAAGCATCCACAAAAAGACAGAGCAACAAATTTCGAAAGCAAGGCACTATCAACACAGGGAAACTGAGAGGAAAGGAAAGATCCGAGGGCGTTGTTTGCGGAGGGCAAAATCTAGATCAGGATCGACACCGTGGCACGCATTCACCGCCTGGATAGTCAGGCAGAATCATGACCAATTTTCTTGTCGCGATCTCACCGCTATCCTCACTTTTAACACTCTGGCTCATCTTCGGACTTGGTGTTGCTCCGTGCTTGGTTGCAAATACCTGTCACCGGGGGAGCTGGTAAGGGTAAGATATGGCTATTTTAGATCTCCTCAACCGCCGTGTGCGCGCCCGACCAGATGAGGAAGAGTTCTATTCAGATGTATCAGCTGCAGCATCTGAAGATCAAAGCGATGAGGAGCAGTCGGATGAATCCGACTCAGATAGCGCAAGCGAAGTCTCTCAGGATAATAGTGATGACTTCGTACGTCTCGCTGCAAATAACCGCCTCTCTACCAAACATAAATGCTAACTAGTCTAGTCAAACTTCTCCGATCTCGAGTCCCATGATGACGAAAGCGATCTAGACTCGGCAAGAGAAGAGCATGTCGATGACAGAGACGTCCAATCCTCCTTAAATAACATATCCTTTGGCGCGCTTGCCAAAGCCCAAGCTTCCTTCGGTCCTAAGAGCAAACGACACACTAAATCGCTAAGAGAGACAGAAGAAATTACAAACTCACCACTAGACGACATCCGAGCACGGATCCAGGAAGCCCGCGAACAAAAGCGCACGGCCTCGTCAACATCCAAAGTAAATGCAAAACCTGAAAAACCGCGCTCCAGGTCCTCCAAACATGCTCCTACCGTCCAATCGTCAAAATTCGCCGTTTCTCGAAAACGCACTGTTATCGAACCACCGAGTGCACCCAAGTTCCGTGATCCAAGGTTCGACCCGACTATTGTTGGCCGTCGAGGCGGAACTTCGGCGCCCAACGAGGCATATGCCTTTTTGGATGATTATCGTGCCGCCGAACTTAAAGAGCTGAAAGAGCAGCTCGCAAAGACGAAGGATGTGAAGAGGAGGGAGGCTCTGCAACGGGAGATTCGATCTACAACGGATCGTTTACGTTCGATTGAGAATCATAAGCGAGAGAAGGAGGTTGTGGCCGAACATAAGAAGCGAGAAAAGCAGCTTATTCGGGAGGGGAAGAAGAGTACGCCTTATTTCTTGAAACAGTCAGAGATCAAGAAGCAGGCGATGCTCAAGAAGTATGAGGGGATGAAGTCGAAGGATCGGCTGAAAGCTCTTGAGCGGCGACGGAAGAAGACTACCGCTAAGGAGAGGAAGGAGATGCCTATGGAACGAAGAGCCGGGGGTGATAGTTCTGACGCAGCCCCGAGGAAACGACAGCGTCTTGCCTGAGTGGCGGCGCTCAAATGACTTAGGGAGCACTCCTCTCATTGTACGAATGGTGTTCAGTACATGGGATACGTTGATGCCTATGAATAGGAAGCAGCACTGAAAATATAAGCACCAAGATCACGACACATTAGTTGGCATTATTCAAAGCTATCGGCATCCTTTCCTCGTCATGTAATGAGATTGTCCTAAGTAGAAAAGTTTCAACTCCGAGGGTTCCAAAAGTCAACAATGAAGGTTTATGAACAAGCAGGTGGTATCGCAAGAAGATATCAAACCCAAAGGTTTGGAGAATTGTATGGACATGATTCCTTTAAACATGGAACAAAGATGACTAACTCCATAGGAACGCCTCCTGGCACATAGAGCCTAAGGTGAGGTGAAAGGCGAGAAAGCGTATGTCTTTTAAACCGAATGATGAAGTAACCAGAATGGGGAGAAAACATAAAGAAGCCAATGTGAACCGCGTTGGGTCCATTTCATGCTCTTCGTATAAACGATCATACTTTCGCGTATCCGTCTTGTACACAAATCGTCACGGGTTTAGCTCTTGTTCGTCTTTAGCGGAGGCGCCAGACAGGCTCAAAAACTGGCCACTCAGAATGAAGCCGATGTATCAAGAGCTGTATAGAGAGCCGTGCAGAGCTGGGACTCGCTGGGCAGGCCGCTCAGGGCTTAGGAATGGAATAGGTCCCATGCGCGCGAGCAAAGAACCAAGAATTCCTCCTTCTTTCTCTGTTGTGTGTCGGGAGAGTCACGCCCCGCTCCGAAGGGTCCGTACGCAGCATTAGAGCCATGTCCCGTAGCAGGGTTGGGTCGGTAATGAGGCTCAGGACCATGTCCTAATGGCGGACTACCGTTATCTTGTTCATATTCACTTCTAGGGCGTCGACGTGAAGTTCCTTCAGCGGCATACGGGCCCGGATGATGAGGGGTATGAGCACTAGCTACCTGCGCCGTCTCTAGATGAGGCATAGCAGACTTTGGAGGATTGGCAACGCGGGGAGAAGGTGGGGTCGGGGGTTGGTGCCCACCATAGTGCACGATACGCGGTAAGAGCTCCTCGCGTCCGCCAGACATATCTTGAACCGCTTCCTCAGCCGAGTGGTATTCACGAGGTCGACTCGATTGTTGCGCACTTCCCGGTATCCTCGGTGATGGTAGCGGAGGCAGATTATTTTGCTGAGTCGAGTTGGCAGTAGAGGCCCCTTGATAATACTGTCCGCGATTCGCATCACGGTCCCGAGATGTCGCCAACGCCTCTGATCCGAAGACATCGGAGAGCGGTGGAAGACGATTGCTAGTCTGTGTAGCAGGCACATGATGGATGTGAGAAGTGGAACCCAGTGTAGGGCTTTGATTTACGACGTGACGTGTCAACGGCTGCGGCTGATGCCGACCTGTGAATGTTTGGTGAAGTGGCGCGGATTGGATCACACGCTCGTTGGCGAACTGCGCCGCCGACGGGGGTACGATAGATAGTCCTGGGGGAGCTCTCCTCTTCGAAGAACCAGCCTTCGGGAGGCCAAATATAGTCGATTCCGACGGCTTCACGCCGTCCGGACCGTCATCCTTAGCGGACTTTTGAAGTCGAGATTCAATTATATGTCTTTGCTGGTCCCGCACTGATAGGCTCCTCTGCAATTGTTCTCGCATAATCGGGTCGTGGGTCTGGAAGCCGGGCGATAGGCAGGCAATTCCCACATCTTGCATACTAACGTCCCGGGCTGTCATAGGACCACCTGGCGGGCGGGCGGACAATCTGTCAGAGGTTGGAAGGCTAGTTGACAGGTCTAGTTTCCGAGGCCGGGGGCGAGTATGGGATTGCATTCCCGGTGAGGATGGGGGTTCTTTCTTTACAATCACTTTCGGAGGGTTATTACTGCCGCCCTGCGACCTATCGGAATATGAGCCCTGGTCCTTCAACAATTGTGATCTCTGTGTGGTGTACTTACGAGGGAGATGTGATTTTCTTGCTCGTGGGAGAGCTCTTCGTGGATGATCCATCCCGGGCGCGAGGCGGCGTTGAACTAGACTGGTTGCTGGAATTTGCTGGTGCCAGCCGTTTCGGGCTCGGGTGTGGGTTCATGCGCGGAGATGGAAGCGGCGCTGGCGGAGCGGGCGCAACAGCAGTAGACATTATACTGGTTCACTGGGACAGGTGATGAGTCCAGAGACCAGCGACCGGGGATGAACTCTGTAGACTTTATGTCCCGCGTGCGCTGTGGTTGGAACCTAGAAAAGGGTGGTGCAGCGAGCCTAGGGTGAGCCACTCCAGAAATGGATTGGGGAGAGCCACAGGAGCTCCCTTCCGGTTGCGACCGTTTTATATAGGCGTTGTATATATATCAAAAACGCCCTCCTGCACCCGAAGGGCTGTGTTTGCTGCGGACGAGCGTCTGAAGCTTCGGAGACCTATGAGAAGCTGGGAAGGGAAGGCGAAACCGAACCGAAAAGCGCGCGGGATCGGAGGATCGGTGGTTGACAGGCGGCTAATGAACGTCTGTCTTCTGGAGGAGGTCTGGGGGATGACGAAGGGAGATTGAAGCTAGCGAAGGGAAGCTTGGGCGGCCGTCAAAGACAACCCAAACAACGAACCACGACGACGACAAAGACGAAGGAAAGAAGGCAGTGGCTGCAGGGAAGCCAATACCAATTTGGGAAATGCTCCAGAGAGGCTTGTCAAATGGTTGGGTCAAAATGCAGACAAGGAACGGTTGGATGCCTGCTTTGAGGAGGGGGGGAACAGGTGGGCGGTTAACCCAAGGTGGCTGGCGGCAGTGCGAGGACGATGAGAGGTCGGTCAGAGCGGAAGATGGGCCAGGGTCTCGACAGACAGGTCTGGCCCAGAACGAACTCAAGAGGCCGAAGGAGGAGCGAGGAAAAAGAAAAGAAAGGAAGGCAGAAAGGAAAGAAGCGGGCGCGAGACGATGAAGAAGAGAAGAAAGCAGCTTGCGGAGAGAGGAGAGAGGGGAGAAAGAAAGAGGATCGAAGGCGAGAAAGGACAAAAGAAGGGGAGAGGAAACAAAGGAATGAGAGGAGAATAAGAGATGTATTATTATCGAAATTCAGAAATTAAGAGCCTTCTTGTGGAGGACAACCACACAACATCCAAGCCGAGGGGACCAGCGATGAGGATCAATCAACTCATATAATTCTGGCCCCATAAAATTGGGCTGAAACAGAGCCACATCCACGAACTGCTCAGAAGCTCTCATGCAGCCAGTTCCTGACCTGGCTCTGGCCGCTGGTGGAGAGCCAACCCAGCTGATTGGCACTAGCTGAGACATGGTTTGTTTCTGTGCGCAGATGATGTGACACTTTTGCGACAATCGCTCCTGGCCATCTTACTCCAGATATAACAATTCTCGGTTCCCTCGCCTGGGGAAAGTCTGCCTGGGAGCCCGACGCTGTGGGTTTGAACGGTGATTGTGTTCAAGAGAGCCGGAGTCTTCCTCCTCCTGACGCGGCTCCAAGTCTCCTTCGACGCTGTGACTGGGGGAGGATTGAAAGGGGGTGACCCATCACGATCATGGATCGATCCAGATCCCCAGCCTATGGAGATCCTGGCGTTGGCGCTTGGGGCACGCTTTGTATGGAGCCCGCCACGGGTACACCTTGATTCTCCATCCCAACCCCAAAGTCTGTTCAAGTCAGCCGGATAATTTTTCTTTCTTTGTCTTCTCTTGCTTCCAGAACCCAGAGCGGCCGGCGTTCGCAGTCTGGCTGAGAAGACAGCGTGGGAGGCATGTTTCAACCCTTGACATGGGTCGCATCCTGAATCCACTGGTTTGGCGCCGGTGGAAACATCCATGAATCGATAGTCTCGCGTTCCGTCGCCTGTCACACATTTACGATCACTTCCCCTCTTTGGAGCTTCCTGAATGGTCTGAATTTCTGGTGAATTGTAATTTATCTTGCGTTTTCTTTTTCCTGTCAATTTACCCGAATCGACGTCTCACATTCTCAGTTCCTCCTGCCCACGTTCTCCTCAGATTCCATGATGATCAGGTTGGCATGCGCGCAAGAAAATGACCATGGAATTTCAATCTGAGTGAGATTCCAACTGCGTCGACTCTGAAAGTGACAGGGTAAATCCATCGTATGGGTAATTATCGCCTGCTTTCTGTCTTCGAAGATTGCAGGTGAAGCGGGCCGTGCTGAACATCCACGAGCCGCGCTGTGCTGTCAGAGCCGATCTTCGCTCCTCATTGTTGATCTGGAGGGGTCCAAGCCGGAGAAGAATGGATTCTTGCATCACAAAAATTCAATGGTTTTTTGTCTTTTCCCAGCCGCCGCACAGGAAGCTTTCTGTGCTGGTGAAGCCTCTGCAGGTGTTGCTCTCGAAGTAAATCTGGCCCAAACTTCTTCCGCTGAATGCATTCCGCCAGCCATTCTGGGAGGTACATCTCTCTCTTTCCAAACAGCATTCTCTCCCGTGTCTGTCCGTCTTTCCTCTTCTTGAAACCACTTGGCAGGTCTCCATCCTGCGCAAGGTGGGGGAACAGCAAGACAGTTGTCACAATCCGCAATCCATGCCAACCAGCTGGCAACACAGCATCATCCTTGCGCAGCTCCCGCTTATCAGCCTTTTCACTCACACGCGGAACTAGTTACCGATGGCCACACCTGAGTTGGAACTTCTAGACTGCTTCAGTGCTTTACCTTGATGGCCAGGCTCACTCCGTGCAGGGATTAAGTCTGCTACCCCTGCTCTTGTTGCATGGGCCAATGTTGTTCCCTGCCACGCCATCGTGGCTCGGGTAAGGTGCGTTTCTCAGATTCAACTTTACGCGCGATGAATGGTTTTCCCGGAGCGGGATCCAGACATGATCTCCATGAGCTTCTGATGACCCTCCCCTTTGGGGAAGGAGAACCTCGCTTCCAACGTTCCATGGTCGCTGGGACTGAGACGGAGGTGAGAGTGTGAGTTGGCTCTCTGCGGGCGTAAAGGTCGACTGTTCAGATCATCTCGACCACCAGCACTGCAACTGAAGGAGTTGACGGAGGTAGGGGGAAACGCAACATTTTCACACCATTCCCTACCCTCGTCAAAGAGTAGATCACACCTAGACGCATTCCGTATGTCTCCAATTGGAGGCTTCTCGGCTGCGAATTTTCAAATGTACCTGGCTCTCCAGCATATCTTGATGCATGAGAAGGGATTTTGGCGAAACCAAGGAAGAAGATAAATGCTCTTGAAACTCTCCAGAAGCAAGAGCTGCTCCCGATTTTCCTCAGCCTCAGGCTCCGATCCAGGGCGGTCAGGCCCTATCGATAACCTTACCACCAACGACTTTTTTTCCCAGTCCCCAAACGCAGTTGCGAAGAGAACAGTCCTCTGAATAATCCAGCCTACAAGTACCATTTAATTATTCTCTCGCAGCGACCCGACCGCAATCTCGATCTGCTATAAGCGAACCCGTCACAGCTTCCCCTAGCCGAAGTTCTCACTCCGAGCGAACCCAATTCCCAAGTCGACCCCATCCCTCCGCACATCGGCCCGTCATACACCAATCCCCAATATGCCTTCTTCCGTACACTCCCAAGATAACGACCAGTCTATGGTAGACGCCCAACCCCGGAACCAAGAACAAATCGAGCAGGAAACGGCCGTCGAGCTAGAACAGAAGCGGATCGTCGTCGTATGCATCCCCCCCATTTCTTTCTGGGCCCCAGTTCCTCTCGAATTGAGTCGCATTGAATCGGTCCTAACGAAATCTACACGGGAAATAGTTACCCGGCGCCTCGGACACAGCTGCCTCGTTTCAATTCGACGGTGAAGGGCATACATTAGGAAATGCGCTCCGTTATGCGATTATGAAGAAGTACGCCCCTCTTCCTGAACCTTTCCGCTGCTTTCTATGACGCGCGGGCCAAAGGAGAGGAATTTGGATGGGATTTGGTTTAAATGCTGACATCGTGCTCCTTTTCGTTACAGCCCCGATGTTGAATTCTGCGGGTATACAATCCCCCACCCTTCGGAATCGAAGATGAATATTCGTATTCAGACTTATGGTTCGTAACCCTACAATCCACTCCTCATATCAAATTGTGATGGGGTGATAAGACAAATTCGGGAAATGAGGCTAACAAGTCGTCCGATATAGAAACAACGACGGCAATTGAAGCGTTAGAAAAGGGCCTGGATACGCTGATGGATCTGTGTGATGTTATTACGGATAAGTTCACAACTGCGCGTGACGAGTTTAATGCGTCGCAGATGGAGTCATGACCTTATATCTCCTCCATATTCGAGTTCCCCATTTCTGTTTCTATTGCGATAATAGGGTGGGCGTTCTGTATAGAAAAGTGCTGTATATCCTGGATATTAGCTTTTAAGCGAATTCATTGCCTGCATTGCATGACAATATATGCTAAACGGACATAACTGGAGCTGGAAAAGCTCAAATTTTAGCTAGGTGATGACTTTGGCTTGAGTTGGTATGTATTGCTTGTCAGCCAGCTCCACCGCCAGTTAGACAAAAGCAGAGCTACAAATAACAACCCAGCCGGAGGAGGAGAAAGACGTCACTTATTCTGACAGCTTCAATATATACATAACACCCTCTATCAGAGTCGCGACACGAGGAACCCAATCGAAATCTCAATGCTAAGGTTAGAAGAACAGGAAAGTAAAAAGGAATAATCAATTGCGGCCTTCCAAGAAGCCCGAAATGAAGTTCGGAGGTAGCCGGGCACCTGGGTCTTCTTCTGGCCGGAAGTACTTCATCACGTGCGAAAGCTGCTTCCAGAAGTTGAGGGTTTCCTGATTTGAAAGCGTTTGTTAGCGAAGGGATTGAAACTCGTGTCATCGAGGTATGGGGTAGGATTGGACTAATAGCCGGGCCGGCGCGAAGACCGAGGAGGGACGCTTGTGGACTAACCTGGAACTCAGCGTGGCTCTGGAACAGCAGCACATCGACGACATTGAGCTGGTTTACGTAGCGGTGCTTCTCAAATTCCTGGCGGATTTTTGTCCGGATGACGGAGACGGGAAGGTTCAGGGAGTACATAGTTTGGATCTCGGGGGACTAGAGTTCGCCCAACGATGGGAATATAATTAGCCTCTCTATCTGGTTTGCACAAAGTAACGAGATTATTCGCGGGAGCTCGGCGACGGGCATTGTCATGGTGGTGCATGCACCACCACATCCAGTGTGATCGTCTGAAGTCGGAAGGGGGATTTGTAACTGGGATACTAACAGCTCGGAGCCAGTCCCTGTAAGACCGAATAACGCGCTTCTTCGCATCTCCCCAGTTGACGGCTATAGAAGGCATAACAGGTCAGCATCGAACTCCAGCCATTGACGTCGCGGCAATTTCAAAGAGATGTCGGACGGTTTCGGGTTTGGGAGTTCAGGAAGAAGTGACATACAAGAGCGGGTGCGCTGTGCAAGGTATGTAGGATTGATGGTCATCTTGAAGATATGTCCTTCTCTATGCACATCAATGGCGCACCACAGAGGGGAAGGAGGCGTTGTGAGGGGAGCGGAGGGTACGATGGAGGTCGGGGCGAGGTTTGCTGCTGGCCCAGCTTGGATTAGCGTGAGGATGTGGGCTTTGGCGATTCCAAGGTTCATCTCACCGCCTACCGCTTTAAAAAAAATTCTGTTGCAGAGGGTTTCGATGTGTGAAGTTCAGTCTTTCGTTCTTCATTGATGTCCGGAAATTCTCCGAAAATAATATATCTCGATCTGTGAGACGACTGAGATTTCTACGGCTTGGAAGTTGTGTTCTCCGTCGCTTCAACTCATCACCTCCACTACCGCCCGATTCCCGCTGAGCATTCCACTACAAGATGGCGCCAACAAAGGGCGCAGCGAAGTCCAAGTCCTCGTCAAAAGGCGACTCAAAGAATAATAAAGTACTCGGTTCGAAAGTAAATAAGAAGAACCTGAAACGGCCACCGCCGAAAGAAGTCAAGTCCAAGGCACGCACAGAGAAAAGTCTACTCAAGAAGTCGAAGAAGAGAGAGTACACGGAGGCGGAGCTGGATCTCCCCAAGTTGAACATGATTACTCCAGTTGGCGTCGTAAATCCTAAGGGAAAGAAGAAAGGCAAGACGTTTGTGGATGATCCAGTATGTTTGCCCCCCTACTGTACGGGATTGAGAGCACAGAAACTAATTCTCTTACGCTTGGTAGGAGGCGATGATGACAATTTTTGCCATGGTCAATGCAGAGAAAGAGGGCCAGATTGAATCTAAGATCATGAAGGCCCGACAATTAGAGGAGATCCGTGAGGCGAAGAAGAAGGAAGCCGAAGCTAGACAGTCGGAGAAGAAATCGAAGCTGGTATGGAGCTGCCGCTATCACCATTTGAAGTAGATGGTCTTGCTAACCTTGTTGGTGAATAGGAAAATGCCAAAGAGTCGATCCGACAAAGGCGCAAGGGCAAGAGCGGTGATTCCGAGGGTACGAAGTTGAGTGACGCTGCTAAGGCCGACGAGTCTAAGTCAAAATCAAGCGGGAAAAGGAAAAGCGTTGCGTTCGCTTAAGAAAGCAGCCTTGGACAAAAATAATTCTGTATATAGCATGTCAGTGTGTATCTAGAGGAGTCGCTGGCGTTTATATGGGTCTATCTATATCTTTCGAAGCATGACATGAATGACATCCGTGAGGAACTACTTCATCATCACTCAATCAGCAAGTCGTCATCAAGTGTCGGCTCGTATCAAGGAGGTTTCCGCTAATTGATAATTGGCAAAGCTAATTTCCGCCTCATTGGATTGAAACCGCCCGGCCTGGATTCCATGCTGGCGTCGGAGGGAGGAGTTGTAACTTCCCAATTTACAAGTTCCGGCTTTTCGACGACTGGAGGGGTTTCGAGATCGACCCTCTTGACCATCATGTTCAGAAAGTTCGTTACCTGCTCGATCGTTAGTGTGTATAATAAGGTAGGGAAACAGAAGCGACTTACTGGCTTGACAAACCATCTGTCGCCTCCGAATTCAAACCACCCTAGATGACCACCCCACGAAGTAGTCATCATTACGCCATACGGCGTCTGACAAATTTCTTGGAACGGAAGAGCTTTGACGTTCGCAATCTATTCTGGTAAGAATATAGCGTGCATTGGAAATAAAGTCTCAAACCTACCGGATCGTCCTCAGCCTGCACCACGAAGAAAGGAATCCGAATGGAGAGAAGTGCGTCGGTCGAAGTGGCGTCTCGATAGTAGGCACCTTCCGTAGGGTAGCCCCATAAAGCACATTGCAAAGCCCTAAAACATCCGTCAGGGTAACTCGTCATGGATCTAGACGAGGAATAATGGTACTCACCTGTCGAATTCGTGTAAATATGTGATGCCTCTAACTTCTTCCGCGTTGATCCTACGGTTTTTCGTAACTTCTTCGGCATGTCTAGAGAGCTGTTAATCCATGTCAATACTTGGGGTTGGAAAAGCTGCGTACTGCTCGAAAAGGTGCTTCATGCTTGTGCCCATGGCTCTGCTATACACCTCAAGGCCCATAAAGCTACTCTGCAAAGCCACGGAGCTGATTTCCAAATTCCATGGACTCGCGCAGAGAACTGCAGCTTTGAGTTGACACGCATCGCCTTCCTCACCCAGATACTTGGAGAATTAGCACGATACCAACAGTAGAACGGCGGGGGATCCTCACGTTGGCAAGTATGTTCGCACCGAGAGAGAAACCAATGCCATAGAGTGGCCGATTAGGGAAAGCCGCGCGCAGCCACCTCACAGCTTGACGGACATCCCAAGTAGCGCGAGCATTATAGAGTATACCGGTGGAGATCTTTGTCTGGGCACATCCTCTAGAGTTTATAACACAAGCTTCCCAGTCCTGATTAGCAATCAGAGGATGAAGTACATGACGCAGGTAAAGCTCATGTGAACCACCGCTCAGACCATGAAGAACAACGAGCATTGGCTTGGTGTCGTCTGATGGTAAGGCAGCAAATTCATCCTCGGAGAGCATTGCCGTCCGTTCCGGGAGTCCTGAAGGGAGTGTGTACTTCCTCTCCGCATCGGTTGCTTCGGGGTTCTTGGGCGCTTCGTACGGTTCCACGACAAAATCGACAGCAAACTGTCCCTGGTACCGAACACTGTCCGCCTCAAACACCCGACGCTTGTAGTAGACGGGAACCTTATCGAACTTTACGGCGGTCCAGCAGGTCTGTAGATGACCGTTGAAAAGGAATGGATTGAGATCACACCGTGATGGCGTAGCGTCACGGCAGAGCTCCGCCAATGTGATATGTTCCTTGGCGCCAGATTTGTCTAGCCTCTTGGTGAGCAAGAGACTGTTCTCCTTGGAACTGAAGAAAGATATACGCCCGCGTGGACGCGCCCAGGAGAAGAGCCCCATTGCGATCAATAGGCCTATGAGGACCGATATGGGCAGTGAGCTTGAAAAATCGGAGGGTGGCAAACCTGCCGAGGCAGCCATAAGTACAAGCTTCAATGGAGAGAATGAGTCGAGTTTACTCCTAAGACGGGGATTAGCTCGTGCTTTGTAGGTCTACAGACGATGAACAAACGCAGGTAGTAACTCAAAGCCTATTCACAAAATATACTTCGTATCCATGAGATTTGTGTAGTAGTGGTGGAACCAACCTGCGTCTGTTGGCGAGGCACACACACCAGCGATTGCGCCAAGGCCGAGCCACGAAGCAGACGACCAAACGCAGTGCAAGAGAAACTCTTGCAGAATTGATTTTGAATCTTGTACTTCGGAAGCGCCAATCATCGATCCTCAGTAAATCGAGCTCTGTGGCGGAGAGACACACGTTTGGTGCCGATTGAGAGTGCGTCGTGGAGGAGAGCAATCGAAAGCCGAGGCTCCGTGCCCAAGGCACAGATTTTGCGTCGGCACTTTATCTCCATGCCCGGATGGCCGAACGACCAGACCTAGAGCGGGTTTATTCAGCTGCTGGATCTGCTGTCCGAAAATGCTGTCAGATAAGTTACTGGATTCTTGGGGATCACTGTGGAACGTGAAATCCACCCCGTGAGTCCATCCAATCCCTGGTTGTCGCCCTTGAAGACGACTTGTCAAGTCCTCTTCAGCACCCCATCGCCCCGACACCGCGTATAAGAACCCCCGATCAGCCAGAAACATCGAACTCGCGCGTCACTCGATCTGGGGTGTCGCAGGCAGGGTGGTGACATAAGCAGCCACGATCTTTGTGTCTGGGGCTGTCACCTGACGGGAGGAGGATTCGTCACTTGATCCCTCCTTCAATCTTGATCACGATGACAATCATCTTCCAGACATTTAACGGTGCTGCAGAATGACGGCTGTCTTCGTGCAAACGGCTGCTTCTTCCCCCCCTTCACCCAACCAGATGACGCTACTTGATCCCAAGGGCAGCCCCAGATTTCCGCATGCGGCGGTTGAGTGTTGCGCATTATGGAGAACTTCAATTTCCGATTTTGGATTCCAGAAGTATTTGAAATCATGCTAATCTTAGATGCAACTCATTGCGGTCGGTCAAGGACTCCTCACGCAGATGATTACAACGCTACCGGTGGGCGTTGGGAGGATATCTGACAAAGGAAGCGGTTCCTCCCTGGGCACTCCATTGACTGCATTGATGACTTTTCAAGTCAGAATTGTGACACCTGCGCGTGCTCCGTTTGCGTGCAAGTCAATAGCCATATGCGTAGTACTTGGAGGTCAAAAGGCCCTCCATCTCCTCTGCTATAGTCCAGTCATCGTCACGCGATACTCTTTGCCATATCCTCTTTATACACCATGCTGCCCCAGAGCATGCGAAAGGCGAATGCTCCCAAGCTTTACTCATGAATTTGTGTCGGAACCCAATAAAGAACGATTCGCTGCGCGCTGCAAGCCGACGATCACGCTTTCGGAATCTCGTAGCGCCCACCACGGCCCATGCGAATATTGAAGAGTTACAGACCATCATGGCAGATAGTCTTCGTCGGGCAGGAATCAAACTGAAAGCTGTTATAGCGATGAGCCGTCGGTCGCATGCACCAGAAACGCGGTCCGGGGAGCAGAGCTCCCTTAGGCGATCCTACCTTCTCGAGCTTCCCACGGAGCTTCTGCTCGAGATCATCTCACACCTCTCGGAGTTACCAGAAGCCTGTCTTGCGCTGACCTGCAAGAGACTTTTCATGATTTCTGGCGCCGTTCTGCGCTCAAAATCTCTCCGGTTCAACCGAGATTTTGCTCCTCTTTTTCACCACTATCGCAACGGACATAGCTTTGCCACTGCTCGATGGCAGTTGGTCAAGATACTCGAGGACAGCCGGTGGCGGGCTTGCTCAAAGTGCCTCAAGCTGCATCCGCGAAGCTTTTTCCCTCCACGAGAGCTGCGGCGCAAATCGGAGGATCGGACCTGCAGCCTCGGAAGCCTTGCCGGGGTGGTTGACCTGTGTCCATGCAAAAAGCTTACCTTTCGCGACAAAATCGAACTTGTTGAACTTCTAAGAATACGGCAGAAGTCTGTGGCAGCCCTCGCCACGCAGTTCGGTAATGGCGCTCAAGAACGTTTCTGCTGGCATTCTTGCACCGGGGACTATGGCACTACACGGTTGAAGATTGAAATATTCCCGGAGCTGGACGACATGGATCAGTTACGGATCAGAACTGACTACCACTTGACTACCGCCTCAGGCCAGCTAGGAAAAGAAGAGTATATGACTGCTCGTTTCGGATGTGCGCATAGGTCTGTCGATTTGTGGCTTTCTAGTGTTTGCCAGACCACTATATGTCAACTTTACGAAAATCGTTGCGCTTCGTGTCGACGAATAGCTATCTGCAACTCTTGCAACGCCTTGCTAAAGTGTCCTCGCAAGCAGCCATGCCGGGTAGATGGAAAGTCGGAAATGGCGACTTATTCCTTCTGGACCGAGAGGTGTCTTGGAGGCGCGTCTCTCACTCCGGATCTCCAATGGGCGGCACAGAGGATGCATCCGGCGGAGGGTTTGCTTGACTTAGATAATTGCGGTGAACTCTGCCCGTGGACGATCCGTGAGCATCCTCCTCTTCCCAACCCGCCATCGTTAGGGATGGAGATACTCGACACTGCAATTCAGGATCAATCTTTCAATCAGTTATATACTTCCATCCATACGCCTTAAGACACACGGGCGGCGGAGGCATACGGTTTCGGTGTGTCGGTGCCATGAGACGTTGGGAGCATTTCCCCTTGAGGTCTCCGGTCTCAAATGGTTGCAAACTCCGTCTCAATATTTTATTAGTATAGACTTGGAAATTAACTCTAATGTGACAGAAGCGGGTTCACTCGAAGGTCGAGGGTTTTCGTTCCATGTATACTTCGATCAGAGCGGTGCTATTCCACATTAGTTGTATCCGTAAGGTTTCTCCGGTCCGAAACCAAAAAGGAAAAGGGCATCATAAACTGGTGGATAAGAAACCCTCCCAGACCATTCGCGTCAACTCGATATACCGCGGGTATCTTGCAAATTACAGTAGCTTGGATGAGTGTCATCCGTGTCCCGGGGCGATGAGCTACCCACCATCTCATAACGGTCAATATTCCTACCAGTATCTGCAGCAACATCACGACCTCCATCCGCCCCAGCAGACCATCCAACCCCAGCTCCTGTATAACAATGTGAACGCCGTCAACGCGAACGCCACGGCGTCGGCGTACCAATATGGCAAACCCACTGTCTACCCGCAGGTCATGGTGCCGTCTTACGAGACCTACGGCCAGGTGTACCCTCCGCAACATCAACCGCAGCTTCAACAACAACCTCCACAACCACCGCCGCCCCCGCCGCAACAACCACCTCCACAATACGTGAATCCCTCCGATATTTTCCAGCAACCACTTCTTCCCTCTCCACCGCGCTCCTCCTTTGGCAGCCATCGCCCGCCTCAGTATGGTGCGCAACCAGCGGTTCCTGTTGCTGGCGACAGTAACCGTGCTACAACTCTCATGACCTCCGCTCCTACGCAGTCAGTTATAGCTCCGACATATAGTCCGGTACCGAGTTCTAATAAAGCAAATCGTCAATCCCATAACAAATCTCCCAAACCCGCATCGACTCCACAATCTCAGATGAAGCCCAAGCCCGTTACGAATCCCCCACCGGTTCCCGTGACTCCGCCAGTACCGTCACCAAAACCAGTTCAGGTCTTGATACCCGCTCCGTCCCCAGACGTACAGCAAAAGATTCAACGACCGCCACCAAAGAAGCAAACGCAAAAACAGCCCACCCAGCAACCCGAACCCAAACCCGCAAAACCCGCTATAGATTACCAAGTACTTTTATTGGCAATGGCGGATGATTATATTAACGCAGCTCATGTCCATGGGACCACGGTGGCGCTATTAAGAAGGGAGATGGAGTTGGAGGAATATTACAGGCTTGTCGCAACTGGCCTTGGCTGCTTGGAGGCGGTTCTGAAGGTATTTTCGCCCCTAGACATGTCAAGAAAAGAGTTTCTAACAGGCCTGGCAAAGAACTGGAGGTTGCAACCACGCGTAGAAGCCCTCGTGCGACTAAGGTATGCACGGATCCTCTTCGAGGAAACAGATAACGACCTCGAGGCGGAGACGGCATTAAGTAAAGGGGTATGTTAACCGCCTATCATGATTCTTTTGTGGCTACATTGCTGACACGGTGGCTAAGATTGACCTATGCGAGCGAGTGAGTGATTCCATCTCTTCGAATTGGATTCTGGTGTTATACTTATCATGTTCTAGAATCGCATGCTTGACTTGAAATATAGTATGCAACATCTGCTGGCACGAATGCTGTACAAAACAAATCCAAAGGCCTCGCTGAAAGCAGTGGATGGGATGATCCAGGATGTTGAAGCGTATGTTGTCCCCATAACCACCACCATGACCCAGTTCCTGACTATTTGTAGTTATCGCCACTCTGCCTGGGAATACGCTTTTCGCTTTCTTCGAGTGTCCCTTTCATTGTCCTCGTTCGGTCACCAGGAATCCACTTCAGCTCTACAACATCTTCATAAGATCTCCAACATGGCGAACCGGCATGGCGACAGAGCTGTTTCGGTCATGTCCGCTATTATTGAAGCTTTAGCACACCTCCAGCAAGGGTCTAGCTCTGATTCTATTGAACAAGCTCAACGTGCCATTGCAGTAGCACGAAGTCACCAACTCAATGACGAATTACGCCATATTCCACAACTCACCACTCTAATCCAGATTGTGGACATATGCTGCAGTTTACTGGAATATGACGTCAACCAATCCTCGCAGAAGCTCAAGGTTCTGCAAGACCTAATGGATGCGCGACTAGGTGATTCAAATTGGCGTTCTGACGGGTCATTTTCCATTCCGTTGAGTGGCAAATCCGCAGGACCCTCTTCCATTGATACAGGAGATATTCTCCAAGTCCAAAATGGAACACTGCTCCTCAGCTTTAGCTGGCTTCCTCAGCACGACCTCTACGCGCTTTGTTATTTCCTCAGTTCAATCACGCTAAGTTGCAAGAACTCATATGATGGGCGTAAGGCTGAGAAGTTTCTCCAGGAAGGAGTACGGATGCTCAAGGGTTCGTCATGCCTTTGTACATTTTGAATCTAAGCCACTGACGTTCGTAGGCAATTTCCAATCACCACAAGAAATCACGGAATCATTGGTTAACGCGAACAGACGAGTGGAATGGCGCAGGTCGCTATTCTGTAACCTACTCATCCAGCAAGTATTCCTTGCCTGCGGCCGCACAGACTGGGATGTCGCGAGTAGGACCTTGAAGGAACTCCGACGAGAGACCCAAGCATCGGGAGATAATCTTTCAGATGCAATCCAGTGCCTAATTGAGTATGCGGCCGGTACTATTGCGCAGGCGACTGGCGACTTAGAGGCTGCCCTAACCGCCTTCCAATCCCCTCTACTCTCATTATCCTCTTCTTTCAGCAAAACTGCCCGCAACGACCCACACCGCGACACTGCCATTCTAGCCGCCATCAACACTGTTCTCATCCTCCGCGACCCTTCCCATCCATCTCATTCCAATCTTCCTAATCTCCTTTCCGCTCTCGAATCCTTCTGTCGTGCGAGCCCTAACAAATATATTCAAGCTGCGTATTACCTTCTCTGCGCAACCGTGCAAACCGACTCAACTATCCAAACAAAACAGTACCTCCAACAAGCCCTTCAATCTGCCACGGCAATCGGAAACAGCCAAATTACCTGCATGACATTGACGTTTATGAGCTGGAAATACTTCCGCGGTGTTGTGGGCGAACAAGCTGAGAAGAGTGCTCGCGCCGGTCGCGCAATGGCGAAGAAAGCCAACGACCGACTCTGGGTTAGCGTTACGGACGAGATGCTTGCTGAAACCTTAGAACGGCAAGGGAAACGAGAGGAGGCGAATGGTGTTCGAGAAGAGGGGAATCGGGTGACGATGGGACTGCCTTCTGCCCTGAGAAGGCCGGCTTAGCCCATGAATTGACGTCACATCACCCTTTCTTTACTTCCCTTCCCAATAAACGATTGTCTGTCTGTCGTGTATGGAATACCCGGTATCGGTTCATTGCATTGGCACTTCCATTCTTATTTAGGTCACCTCCATCGGCGGGGACCTTTCCTCGTTAGGGGTTCAATTCATGATATCCTTTTCTGAATTTGAGGGTCTCTGGCGCATTGTATCAGACGGGAAGGCATACTTGGTCGCGTGCTTCGGACGGATTTACTTCGAATGTTTTACCGCATCTTGCTTGTGATATTTCAAGGTGGTTAATAGACTCAGGCATTATGATTGAACCCTGAAGTTACTACTCCAATAGCTAATCCGGAGCTGATGACGGGGCGCAAGTTGATTAACCCAGGTATGACTGCTCTAAACCTGGGATTTGAATGTATTCGAAGACACACATTGCCACCTTATATTGCTTCATGGGGTACACGCACCACCGTTGACTCCATGTAACGATACTAACAGCCACAAAACCCAGAGTAGGTGCAGGGAATAAAACAGGTTTGGAAAGACAGACGCATCACGCGGTTCCCAACAATTACTCCATCGTACGCCTGAAACCCATGCATCAACGACGGAAAGTCTGAATAAGTAACAACTCTTGCAAGGAAAAGGCTTGCCTGACTGAAGTGCAGCATAACCAGGTACCAAGCTCAGAAGTCAAATCAAACAGGTAGGGTCAAATTATAGCGAAAACGCAGCTTCGGCCCCGTCCCCGAGCCATCCTCGCGCCCTTCGCTTTCAACCCTGCTTTGTGTGCATCTGCATTCGCAGGATATTATGCGTGTAAATGAGGAGAAGGGATATCGAAGTGAAAAGAGAGACGAGGAGGGAAGGTAACTAGCCCAAACCACCCCACGCTCCGCGAATTCTTCGCGCAAGTTGGATATCCCGTTGCATAATCGTAACTCGCTTAGCGTGGATGGCGCATAGATTTGTATCCTCAAACAAATGGACTAGGAAGGCTTCTGCGGCTTCCTGGAGCGCCAGGATCGCATGCGACTGCCATCGTAGTTCGGCACCAACCTCTGCGGGGAGGAGGTCCAATGCGACCTCACGAACTAGACGTGCAAAGGGAAGTTTGCGGAGGAGAAGGTCGTATGACCGTTGGTATTTCCGGATTTCCTTAAGGGCGACAGTTCCCGGTCTGTAGCGGCGGCGACGGCCGTGAGGGGTTGGATCGCCTGCTGTGATCGAAAATGTTGGTTGATTTGTTTTGACCGAGAGGGTGATGATTGGAAAGTATTACTTACGCTCAATATCACCAGATGGCCGCTTGCTCGCTGTACTACTCTTACTCGCTGCGGTTCTTTGGGTTGCTGGGCCGCTTCTGCTGCTTTCTCCTGTGGACTTGCGAGATTTCCCTGCTGCGGATCTTGGGGGCATGTCTGTCTTTTACTGTCTTCAGATATTGTTCGGTGAGAATGAACCGGCAAGTTTGGGCTCAATCAACAAATCGCTTCGCCACACAACGAAGGTGAAGCGTCGGTAGGTTTCGTCCTTTTTTCAGTGTGGAGGGAGAGCAAATTGGGTTCTGTGCCCCTTTCGTCCAATCCCTACAAGCCGTCAATGGAGCGATTATACTGTTTCAGTTGTCGCAGCATGCAGACGCAGCTTCAGAAGTGCCTCATGAAGTTAGCCGCTTCGAGGAAGGCACTGAGACAACCCTCGACAAAATTGAGGGGGCTGGGGAAAGCTCATCTTGAAGCTGGAGGTTCAGCGCGCCCAGCCCTCGGCTTTTCGACGCGCAGCGCGTTGACTTTCTTTGTTCTCCGCAGCTAGCGCGCGGCAGATCATCCCCACGTGACTAATGGTCATTCGTGACATTCTGGCCTCAGGCCGAAAAGGCCACTTGGAGGTCTAGTCCCATAACCTGTTCTTACTTGCTCCAGATTTACTTTCCTGTCAGTTTATTCAGAACGCAATCGCCGGCGTACTTTCTTTTTATCCGCGTATTCCGCTTCTCTCCACTTGCCTCAGTCATCAGCTGGTCGGACGCAAGGGCCGCCGCTCTTATCTCTGACGGGATGGCCGCCATCTGGGGCAATGGTGGGCAGGGAGGACAGTTCCCTCTCGAGCAATGGTTCTATGAAATGCCCCCGGTGACTCGGTGGTGGACAGCAGCTACCGTGGCGACTTCAGTTTTGATCCATTGCCATATTCTAACCCCGTTACAGCTGTTCTACAGCTTCCGGGCGGTCTATGTGAAGTCGCAGGTACGTGAGCGCAACAGAATACATTGGATGCACACTTGAGCCAAGCTTCCAGGGCTAACGTTATGGCAGTATTGGCGCTTAGTGACAACTTTCCTCTATTTTGGACCGCTCAATTTAGACTTGCTTTTCCACGTCTTCTTTCTCCAACGATACTCCAGACTCCTCGAAGAATCATCTGGTCGTTCACCCGCCCATTTCTCATGGCTGCTTGTCTACGCCATGGTATCGCTTCTACTTATATCTCCCTTCCTTTCGCTTCCATTCTTGGGTACCGCTTTGTCCTCGAGTCTAGTCTATATTTGGAGCCGTCGCAATCCCGAAACCCGGTTGAGCTTTCTCGGCGTCCTGGTCTTTACGGCTCCGTATCTTCCATGGGTGTTGATAGCTTTCAGCCTTGTTGTTCACGGGGTTATTCCAAAGGACGAGATCTGCGGTGTAGTGGTCGGCCATGTTTGGTATTTCTTCAACGATGTCTATCCCTCACTTCACGGTGGCCACCGGCCCTTCGATCCGCCAGCCTGGTGGGTACGGCTGTTCGATGCGCGAGCACAAGCCGATGAAACCCAGGGTACGGATGCTGCAAACGTCAATCGGGACTTTGCTGCGGCTGCTGCACCCGAAGTTCGTTGAGATCCGGTCGCTCGAATCACCTATGTCATTCTTGGAGCGCTACGGAAGGGGAATCGTCTCCTAAACTACATTATCAGGCCATCCCACATCAAGCCGAGCCTGCCCGATTGCACCGCGGATAATTCTGCTCTGCCGCCTTGTATGGTGAAATGAGAGAAGAGGCCCGTGTCGGGACGCATTGCGGCTTGCCGGGGATACTCAGCTCCTGTCCGCACTCTACAACCCTGAGGATTATCGTGCTAACCCTCGTCCTGTCAATGGCATCAACTGGGTTCTGGCTGGGAGTGTTGCCACATTTTCCATCTTCTGTTCGAAGAGCTGATGAATCGCTTGTGGGGATGAGTGGGGAGTTCTTAGGGCGTATCCTTTTGATCAAGATCGTGCCATTAGAAGAAGTTTCTAGAACCAGGCATACCGTGGGAGTTGAGGGTGAATTGGAAATCTTTACGAAGTGGAAGAGGCCTTTCGACTCAGATTTCAACACATCCAAGTAGTATTTTCAACATAGAGTTTCTGTTGTCGCCAGTTATACCGCCGGAAAATAAACCCGTCGCCGGCCAAGCTTGCGGTTAAGCTTAAAGCTTGCTCGCGGCCTCGGTCTTCGCCACCTCCCTCTCCACCTGCTCCTTCGAAGCCTTCAACCAAGTCCAACCCCGCCCGTACTTTCCGCCGGAACTTTCCTCACCCTGCCAAAGAACGTTATACTCGTCCTCCAAGTAATACAACGCCTCCTCCCAATGGAAGGACGATAGGATCACCGCATCCGGATCTCCACGGCAACAAGCACACCCTGGGTCCTCGTCCGGACCTAACGGCGGAATCTTCACAGTGCCATCCTTCAGCCCCTTCTCCAGCTGGTCCTCGCTTGCGATGTAGACCTCTTCTACAATCTTGTCCAGACTCACATGCAACAGCCGAGTTTTGAAGGCGGCGTGTTCTCGCGTGCAGCAGCCTGCTGCGTCGAGGTAGAGCCTGCCGAGGTCGTCGAGTTTGGCGAGGCCAGCGTGATCTGGGTGGGAGACGAGGCGGGTTCCTGTCGGGGAGATGGAGGTGGTGAGGCGGGGGAGGAGGGAGTGGAGGGCTTGGATGGTTGTGTCGAGGGGGAGGGAGTGGAGGCTATCGACGTGTGCTTGGAAGGGGGATGTTTCGATCGTAGATGATGGAGGCTGTGCCTGCATGGTTTTGACTAGGTGATGATTAAGACGGAGGGGGAGTGAAGATGGCGTTGCTCTGGAGCTGGGGGATGTCAGCATTTATGGATGCGACCAAGGAACTGAGCCTCAATGCTTCTTGTGCCAGCATCTGTTTGTCTTCAGCCAACAACGGCATTCTCAAAGCAAGAAGGTCTGCTTCTCTTGTCTTCCCCACACAACCCCCTTCAGCTCTCCTTCGTCGACACCTCTCCCCCCACCCGTTCGGGCTGAAACTGAGCCGCAGTCTCTTTGGGCCACCTGAGACTGCGCTTGGGCTTGTTGAGGTGGAAAACGCTCTTGATCTTTCGTTTTTTGCTTCACTGTCGGTTCTGGGCGTGGAAGGTCTCCTCCGCAACACTTTTCCATAGCCCGATGATCTCAGGTTTACAACAGACAAGACTCATTTTGCCCCCTCTATATCATTCCCGTGTTTCCTTGGATAGCTTCCTGTTGAAGTTATGCTTGATATGCTCGTCAGCGGTACAGCTGCTTCACATGCATCGAGAGCCGACCCTCTGTGTTTTCGTGAATTAGTGTCTTTTGGGCTCAATCCAGAATCATATTCAACCATTAGAGCATATAACCTAAACTCTTGATATCCAAGAACTGTGCTGAAACGCCACTCGCATCCAAATGCACTGGTGATACCACTCATATAGGTTAGCAACAACCATGCGGGAAGATACCCTGACCTCTCTGGTGTGACATGACCTATCCTGGGCTTGCCTGGAAAATTCGTCCAGAAGCACGGATATAAGATGCTACGTGTTTGTCCGTTTACCGTGTGAGAAGTCAAGAGGCATTCCTCGATGTGTCTTCCGTTGTTGGCGGTCGTATGTCGCCGGCAAACTATATATCTCGGGAGTTGGAGAAGAGGAGCGCAGCCTTAACTCGACTTCCCATGCTCACTTCCACCCCTCGGGGTCGAGGGAAAGATGGCGGTAGGGAAAAAACAGTCCATCGACTCCAGCCCAATACCTTTCGGCTGACTGCTACTCTACGTGGATGACTGACGAGCAAGAGGAACACATTTATCCTGGAGCCTCGAACAGACATCCTTCTTTCCCTGGCTCCCTTCGAATGCTGGAGCCCCAGGATTCAGGATGACGAGGTCTTTACCTTTTTCGGATGACGCAGCGCCAACGATGACTTGCGGCCTTGAACACTTAAATTAGATTGCCTCCACTGTCATTCGACGTTTCCCAAGATAACAAGCTCAATGCGTTCCGCTGCAAGGGTGCGGTGCACTGCAATGATGGAGAAAAAAGTAACCTTCCCTTGATTTTCAGCAATTTTCTCCTCTCGGAGGCGTTCAGAAAACGTCACTGGTGCGGATTTTGCATCTTGTCCCACTTTGGGCAGGCTGACAAGCGGCCAGGCCACCTCTCCAGAGGGGTTCTTTGGGCCGATCATCTTGATTCCTTGCAACAGACACGAAGATCGAGCGGGCGTTTTCTCTCGCCCATGCAATGTGACGTCCTGCTTGCCATCATTCCCTTCCACCTTCAAGACCTTGCGGAGGAGGGAATGGGAGCCAAAACCAGTCTGAATCTGATCCAACAAAGGACCGGTTGACTTTCGAAAAAGCCTTTGGAGGCTTGGGTATGAAGGGCTCATAAAGAGAAACTCGGGTTTACCCTCGAAGCCCTGACAATATTTACCAAGAGCGGCAGAGGAGGCCTCGTTGGCATGAACATTGATATCCCCAGCCATCGCTCACCCCGCCAACGTTGTTTGTGAATCTTCGTGTCATCGCTTGCCTTCAATGGACGATGAACCATCTCCAGTTTCCAGTCCCGAAGCTGCAGCACTCACAGGGTCTTGGTTGCGACACGTGCTTGGCGAATTGGCAGCAGCACCAACCAGGCCCTGACTTTTCTCCCCGTGATGGGACCACGGTCCAGCTGTTGATACAGTCGAGGAGGGGAAATCAGATCATTCCTCACTGCGCTTTGATGTTGCAGGCCAAGAGCTCTTGTTGCCCGACGCCAGTCTCATGTGGTCGGAAATCACTCGTATCCAGCGATGGACTTACTGATCCTTGCCCAGACCGCGCGAATGACTGGGTTCTGATGGCTGCGTGATCTGCAATGACGAATGTGACCATTCGAAGTAAGAATGAATTCTTTGAGGAAAGAGAGCGCGTCTGAGTCCAGAGTTGGAACGACCTTCTTTGAGAATCTTGGCTGCCTGGAGCGAGAACGAGGCACCGAATTTTCGATGGTTCCCAAAAAAAACTCGCGCGATTTCCTTGGCTGTTAATGAACTTTCAATAATGGATGGAGCCTGAGAACGAGATTGGACGGGCAAAATATTGCCTGTCCAGGAATGTCCAAGAAAGGCAAGTCATCAACCAAGAAAGGGCTGTTGCGATGGAAGTCTTTGGCTGCACGATCTTCAGAGCGTCCTCTGGGACTGTTCTCGGATCCATGGGTGCGGTCTTGGGAGAAGGCAAACTGCATCATTCTGGGGATGAAACATCGGTTTTGCTTCTGCATTGCGTTTCAGTTCAAGCTTTTCGACTGGCGATAAACTTCTGATTTCAGGATAACTCTGAATTTTGAAAAATTGGGTTGGACAATCCAAGGGCCTTGGCCCTGTTGGAGAAAAATTGAGACACCTGCGCAGCTTCGCCAATGACGCTGTTCGATTCCTCAGGCAGGCAAACAGGGACAGAGTGGGCCATGGATCCGTCGTGAGATGGTGCAGAAGACAAGAGGCTTGGAACAACTTGACAGACTTTCTGAGGCAGGGCAGGGACATGTTAGCGCCCCTTGAACCAGCATGCGGTCTTCAAAACGCTCGCTCTCACCCAAGACCGGCGAAGTGGCTCAGCCCCAGGATGGGCCCACAGGCGATTGGGGGCTGGACTGGGAGCACCAGACACGAGGATGGCGATGGACAGCGCTCGTTGATGTCAGACTTCGGTTGTTCCTTCCTTGCGTCGTTTCGAGGAAAACGAGCGAACGAGCCAGCGACGTCTGACTGTGCTCTGGGCCAGGCTGCGTCTTTCAGCACCAACACCTTTTGGAGAGGAGGATCCTGGCTGAAGTGGCGGAGGCTCAGAGCTCACTTCATTTGGTTCGTCCACCCGAGCTGCGCGGCCCCTTCTGACTGGCCAGTGGCAGCACAAGAAAGTTCGAGTGCCTCTCGAGCTAACCCATGGCTGAGCAGAAGGCTTCTGCTCATCTCCCACACTAACGGCGACAGCTGCTGCAGGTTTCCTCCACCCCAAGCGACCCAAGCGACCCAACGACAACCTGAACTGTGATCTCCTTTCTCTTTCTCTTCACACTTGCTTCCTCGCCTCGTTGACGCCGCGCCTTGGTTGCCAGGCATCGTTCGCTCCTTCTTGAACTGTCTTTTTTTTTGCCTTTTAAAAATAATTAATTTCCGCGGTCCAATCCCCCCCCCTATTGACCCTCATTTTCATTCGCCTTTTCCCCTTCTCCAGGCCCATCTTTCCCCAACTGTTGTTCGGAAGAGAAAATCCCTTCCCCAATCTGCTCCTCCTCGAGCTGCCATCCTCCTTTTGTCCTCGTTTTCTGGGGATTCGTGCACAGTTTGAGCTTCGACGACAAAGTGATCCCTTTCCTCACCCTCCAACGAATCGATTGAGGTTCCTTCACTCCTTTCAACCCTAAATCGTGCCCAGGAAAACGGGTCGAAACTCAACAGAAAGGTTCTCGCGGACTCTTTTCCCGACGTAACAGCGACAAACTTCCCGTCTGTTTCTTGTCATCTCCTTTTTCCTCTGAGGTCTGCTTGGACTCTTTCCGCGAGACACTGTTGTCGTTCAGCTCGCTGTCCCTTCGCCCCATCGCATTCTGAGCTGCGGTTTGAGAAGCGTCGACCGTCAACCACAATCGTCCAGTCCGAGTGCGTGTTTGCCACGTTAACGATAATAAATTGGTTCGATTCTCGTCGCCATCGCACCTGCATCGTCTTTCGTCCTCCGTCTGTACAAGTACCTCATAGAACTGGGGTGACCCGACACCTAACATCCACTTCACAATGCGACGCGGCCTCTTGGTATTCCTCGTCGTGAACCTCCTCATAATTACCTTCCTCATTCGCAGCGTTTCTACCCTCCTATCATTGCTTCTCGAAGATGCCGCGGCTGATGCGATCCACCACGCGGAACTTCCCTCGCCAAACTCCAGCTTGATCGAACAGCGGCCCCAGATTATCCCAAAAATCATTCACCAGACCTACAAGAACGAGTCAATTCCTGAAGTATGGCAGGAAGCCCAGCAAAGTTGCAAAGACCTTCATCCTGACTACGAATATATTGTATGTATCCGTCGTTCTTTGTGGACGTGACGTTCGGCGCTAATATGCTCACAGCTCTGGACGAACGAAAAATCTCGCGAATTCATTGCAGCTGAATATCCGTGGTTTCTGGACACCTTTGACGGGTACAATTATCCGATTCAACGTGCGGATTCCATTCGCTACTTCGTCTTGGCTCATTTCGGAGGTACCTACATTGACCTCGACGATGTACGTCTGCATCTACGCCATTATTTTCGATTTGCTACAGTTCGATAAGCTGACTTGAAGAAGGGCTGCAACCGCCGGCTAGATCCGCTACTCTCTTATCCCGCGTGGGTGCGTCGCACTGTTCCCACTGGCATTTCCAACGACGCAATGGGTTCCGTTCCGCAGCACCCATTCTTCCTCCGCGTAATTGAGCTACTGCAGTCGTACGACCGCAGCTGGCTCCTCCCCTATATCACGGTCATGTACTCCACCGGCCCTCTTTTCCTGTCTGTGATCTGGAAAGAATATATGGCAGAAAATCCGACTGAAGCTGGGCGTGTCCGAATCCTGATGCAGGATGAGTACAACCGATACTCCTGGAGTTTCTTCACTCACCATGTGGGGAATAGCTGGCATGGAAAAGATGCCAGGCTAATCTTCTGGATGGGACAGCATTGGGTACTCCTGACTGTGTGTGGCTTTGTTCTTGCGGGCGCTGTTGGACTGTGCTTGTGGTGGGCTTACGGCCGCCTGCTCATCTTTGGCTCCAAATACCGCTTCCGTTATTCCAAGGTCCCCAACCTGGGGTTTTCTCGCTATCCTTCTCCGTCGCGTCGCTCTCGCGGTATGATGCCCATTCTACTTCGGCGCGTGAGTTCCAAAGGCGACGAAGAAGTCGGGCCGACGGAGACCTCCTACGAATATTGCAGCCGGCGCGACTAAACGGCTACTTTGTTTCAACTGCTTGTGTTAGGTTCACGGCCTTTGACACGATTTCTTTACGCTCAGCCCTGAATTTTCAACCAAATCCATCCGACAAGTGGGAACTACTGGGTCCCCGGGATTGTATTGTGCATGTATGGAGTTCTGGGACGCTGTTTGACCCGAAGCGCTTTCAAGAGAACTGGTTGCTTGTACATGTTTTGGCAAGAGGTCTTCTGATGTACGCGGTGCGGTCTGCTGTGCTGCGCTGCGCAGCGCACATGCTATTTGCCCCGTTTTCACTGCTTTGGATATACTAGACTTGTTTTCCCGCCAGCCTCTTCGATTCTTGCTCCCCATTTACACACTACCGCTTTTAACGTCTGAAACGTTCATATAGACCCGCTTCCGGTTCCGTGGAATTGTTGTTGGCGTTTCAGATGCCTGGAGCAAGCTGAGTCGCACACAGTCAAATAATAATAATGTCAGGAATATAATGAGTTTACATCGTCCATTCAATTTGAACGATAGAGCGCGCCTTGGTTTGATCATGACGGCCAGTCAAGCTTTAAGGCGTTTCAGTACAGCGGATCTGGACCAATAACCTTGGAGCTCCCCAAAGAACAAGGCTGCGTCAATCTCCAAGATCAACCAACATTCTCTCCATTTGTCGGCTTATCGCTGACTTGATACTCCACTTCCACAATCAAGAATGTTAGGAAAAATCCTCCCTTTCTTGTTTTGTTGGTTGCAATTCTCCTTCAACAACTTGCTTTGCTGAAAAATCTTCTCTCTGCTGATTAAGGCTCCGAACGACCTTCTTTCCTCGTTAGCAAACGCCACGGATCGTCTATATTCAGTGCCCATCCAGACCTCACCACCTAACCCGTACATTCTTCTTTACTCTTCAAACCCTCCTTCGCCAAGATGAGATTCCTTCTCCAGCTTCTTCCCCTCCTCCCCCTCGCGCTAGGAGCAACCACCTCCCCCTGCACTCCGCAAGAGATAACAATAACCCCCTCCCAAATCCTCTTCATAGCCCCGAACTCAACATCCTGCGCTAACGCACCCGAGCTCGCGAAGGGCGAATGCGTAACAGCCGCCCAAGCTGCCCCGCCGCTCTCCGCCGCATTCACCAAGTACAAAGTGACCTCGCGGGCCGAGCAAGCGGCCGTTCTGGCCCTCATTGCCTTTGAGAGCGGCGAGTTTCGGTATAATCGGAACCATTTCCCCGGTGTACCTGGGCAGGGGAGTACGGTTACCCCCCCAACTAACCCCCTCTCCCAAAACCGCCCCCTTTCCCTTGTGTCGTGGGTGAGTTTGTTGAAGTGAGATGCTGATGTGTTATGGCACAGCGCGAAATATGCAATCCCCGACATTCAACAAGGAGTATGCGGCATCGATACCGGCGTTGGAGGGGCGGTTTCAGAGTGTCAAGGATGATCCGGCGGCTGTGTTGGATTTGTTGCTCGAAGATGCGGAGAATGACTTTGGGTCGGGGGCTTGGTTTCTCACGACGCAATGTGCGGACGCTGTACGGAGGGGTTTGCAGAGTGGAACGGAGCAGGGGTGGAGGGGGTTTATTGTTGATTGTGTAGGGACTGAGGCGAATGAGGCGAGGAAAGGGTATTGGGTTAGCGCTGTTAATGCGTTGCAGGTTTCCGAATAGTAGGTGGAATTGGGATCGTAGGGATTGGGTGGTGCGCGTTCTTGGGGATGATGAAATAGATGCGTGGACTCGTGAAGTATGTCGTGTTCTATATTGATATATCGCTAGGTAGAAAGTTTACAGAACGCCTTTTGTGCTCACCACATCACCCGCACCAACCTCACCCTCTACCCTCCTCGCACAAGCCGTCCTAATAGCGACAGCCAGCGCCTTGAACGCACTCTCCGCCCGGTGGTGGTCGTTGTCACCGTATGTGCAACCCACGTGGAGGGTTATGCCAGCCGCCTGCGCAAAGCTCTGCAGACCGTGCGTGATCATCTCCGTGCTGAGATCGCCGATCTTCTCGCGTCGGAAACCCAGGTTGATGACCGCCCACGGCCGGCTCGATAGATCGATCACGGCCCAAGATAGGGCCTCGTCGAGGGGCGCGTCACCGCGACCGAAGCGCGCGAGAGATTGGCGGGCGCCTAAGGCGGAGGTGAATGCTGAGCCGAGGGCGAGGAAGGTGTCTTCTGTTGTATGGTGGTCGTCAACTATTCCATCAAGGTCAGCGTGGTGTCACTTGGGG